>NC_072734.1:104620775-104785189 GCF_026930045.1 Uloborus diversus
TGCGAATGTTGACTTTAGAGACAGCGATATAGGGGAGATCTGTGATGATCATGGTTGTTGTTATTACTGTTATCTGTAGTAATTGTTGTTGTTGCTATTATTATTACTGTCATTATCAATGTAAATATTGTTGCTGCTCCAAATGAATTTCGGTTGAAATATAAAAAAATCTTCAGCTAAAGACTAGCGGAAATTTTTTTAAATCAAAGATAGAAAATTGTCTAACCCTTGATTTTTTCACACAATAGTATACCCTGAAAATAAATAGACAGAACACATCACACATCACGTTTTCTTTTTATTAAAAACACAGCAATGCCGTTCAAAACATACATATACACTCTAAACAGCGCCAAACATGCGACACCAGATATTTATGTTGAGGTGCAAGGATCATTTATCGTCAAACTCGTAACAAAAAGTAAGTTCTACGTGCAGCAAAGAAAAAAAAACTTTGGATTTAAAGAAAAAAACTACGCACTTTTTCTCGATCTGAATATGTATGACTACCGTCCAATGATCAGGTCCCATGTGGAGTGCGCAAGAAATGCAAGAATCCTGCAGCCGATGCGTGACAATTTTGCGTATTCAACAGGGCGGCTTCAGGGGCGCAAGCGGGGCGTGTAATTGCAGCCGGGGCGCCGTTATTATTCATGCAGAGGGGGCCACAGATGGTCCCTCAAGGCATCTCCCTGGCACTGACGAAGTGGGTAGCCTGTGAGACAATGTCTCATCCGGTCAACTTGATCTCTTGGACGGAATATTTATATGCACTTGTACAAGAGGGTTCCTTTCTCTCTCTCTCTCTCTCTCTTTCTTTTTTTTTAAAATTCTTTTCTCATGTTGTTGCAGTGTCAGCTGTCGTCTTTTTTTTGGGCAGATCTGCGTCTGTTTGGAAGTTGTTTCTTTTCTCTCTCTTTCTCTTTTCGAAGAAAAAAAAAAACGCTGAGCGTAATTGACGATTTTTTTTGTTGTTTTTAAATATTTTGTGATGAAATATGACATGTCAAAAAAAATTGAAAATACAGCGAAACCCTGATTTTACGCCCCTGTAATCTACTTTGTCCCCTCATTTTACATTTTTTTCCCCATCAATTCCCAGTTTTCCATACAATAATAAGTTTTTTTAACCCGGATTGTAAACTTATTTTTTATGGACTTTCCCGCATTTTCGTTTTTCCTAGAAAATAATCTTTAAAAAAATCTTTTATAAAATAAGCAATATTTTTCCTTTTGTGCTTTTTTAATGCTAATCCACGTAGTTGAAAGTTAATCATGAAAGCAGAAATGCATTCTACGCACTTCTGTCTTCGATCTGGTCAAAGTATTTCAATCTTAGAAGATGCTGCATTCATTTTGAATTCAGTGATTAAAAAACAATCCACTAATCCGGACTATTTTTAACTTCAATGCCAGGATTCACAACTAAATGTGTTAAAATGATCTTAAAATGGTATGGCTTTTCTGAATCAATTTATATATCCATAAGAGCCCTTTAGACATTTATTAGCCCTTTCACGTAATATCTGCTTTTGATAAACAAGTAATTGGTTCTAAGTTTTCCAACAACCTTATCATGCCCTATAAATATTAAAAATAAAAATAATAAAAACCTCAAACTTTGCAAAAAAAAAAAAAAAATAAAAAGATATTCTTTTAACGCATTACCTCATATGCCTGACTCCGAATTTCTTACCGACAAATCACTTGCCCGATAGCTACTTTCCCACAATAGTACAATTGAATGTGGACAAAAAAAAATTACATCAATGAACAACGACGAAGCCGTAATTAAGTTGAACATTGAAACAAACTGCGTAGAACGTGGAAAATTCCATCCTTTCTAATCTTATGATATATAATATTCATATGTGTAAGTAATTTTCATCCCTTTAATAGGCAATTTACACGAAATTTGAGCTTAAAAAATAAATTACAAAAAGTACATAATCCGAAATTTAAAAAACAAAAGCATAGGTGCAAACCATCGGGGCTCGAAGTAATTTTGTATAAAATTTCAAAGCTGTAGGTGCTGGGGTCTTCTGGACGCAGGCTCGCCACAGACTTCCTTTCAGAATTTCTTTGACCTTACACTGTTAAAACTACAGGTTGCATTTGGCACCTGTCAGGGGTGAAACGCTTGTTCACCAGCGACACCCGATAGAGAGCCGAAATTGCACCCTTAGCAAGGGTGAAAAACTGGCTCCCTTCACCCAACGTGCACCGTTGGTGAAAAGATGGTACCCTAGGTGAGAAAAATGGCACCTTTATTACTTCCTATAGGGATTCCCCCCCCCCCCCGTGTTGTGTGCGTTTTTGAATACAATTGTAATTTATTTATTTTGATTTATATATACGAAGGCATTTGATCACATTTCAACTTTCGAACATAGTTTAACATTTCAACTTTCGAACATAGTTTAGAAGTGTTCATGACTTTAATTTGTCTGTTCGTGTACTAACTTTCTTATATTCACACTTGAATTGCTCAGTAATTAATATGTTGTTGACAATTTCTACTATAATCCGTACCGAAAATGAACAGGGAAGGTATTTATCAATCATTTGCCGGAACAACCAGAAATATTAGGTAACATTAAATTAGAATCATAGGAAAATAAAAGCGTTTCATAAACGTTTAAAATTTTAATCGAGCGTAACTTATCAATACTTATTATAAGATTCGATATTTGAGTATCCTTATGCGTACAAGATAAATACTAATTTAAAAGCCCTTCTTTCCAATGTCAAGTTTTCCAAAGAGACATTCGCTTCATGCAATAACGCCTGAGAAAGATACGTTAACCAAAACACGATGTGAAACTCATGAGTCAAACGCTGAGTGAGAGATTTCTTTTTACACAGTTTTTTTTCCCCTCTGCTTTTGCTGCTCTGTTCGTTTCCACTACGTAGTTATTTCATTGAGAAGAAATAGACATTGTTATATAGGCTGTTTACGTCGATGCATTTTTATTCCGGAATTAGCAATTCAATTATCAGCTGATATAAACGTTTTTATTTTTAATGTTGTTGTTGTTCAAGATAGTACTGATAGTTTTAGGTAACAGTTTTGCAGAATATAAATAGCACGATATTAATTACTTACTAAGGTAAACGGAACAATAAGCAGTTGTCAACATACTTGAATCACTTTAAATATGTTCGAAAGCTCTAAGAGTTACAATATGATCAAATGCCTTTACTTACGCGAGATCTCGAAGATTAATCCACGAAATTTTCAGTTTTGTTCTTCATTCAATGTGAAAGTACATTTCGTTGCAACTTCCTTCGTTCGCCATTCAAACTGAAGTTGTCGTTGGACGATAAGTCAGAGCGCATGAGCAAGAAGTCGCTCTCCTATTGAATGGTCTTTTAGCACTTTTGTTGACGTCGTTCACCCACTGAGGAACCAAAAGCACCCTAACGACACTTCCTAGCCTCTGTTTCACCCAGATGCACCGTTTTTTCACCCTTGGGTGAAATTCTTTACCCCTGTGGCACTCCTGGTTTTAACAGTGTACTTTGTTTTAATATAAAGAGATACTGAATTCCATCGAAGCTGAAGATTTCATAAAAACAATTTATAACGTATCTACAAAAAAATTATTTTTTATTCTGTTTACAATGGAGACTTAGAAAAAAGATGTTCGAAGTGTTTTTTTTCCCCGCAATTCTAAAAAATTCAAACAAGGCTCGCAAAACAAACCCCACAAGCAATGACGGATACGCATCGCAAGGAAAAGCGCTACACAATCATTCATTAAGAAGTGTTTTGGAAACACGAAGGACAATTTATAATGCAGCCGCAAGATTAATGAAAGACCACAGCTCCGTAAAATTAATTATTCTTCCCTTCCTTACAAACGGAAAGCAAAAGTTAAAAGATGATTGTAAAATGGCTACAGTTGTACATTGATTTTCATTACTGCTCGCCTGCGTTACGCAGCTTGTAGAAGTCGGGAACACGAAATAAAGGAGCGATATTAATAACGACTGAAGGCGATAAATCAATTAATCGTTGCGTAACATATCAATTATGGTTTTGAATTAAATTACGGCTTTCAAAAACTTCTAGAAAAACAATTAATATTCTTGCACTTAAACGTTTTAAATCATTTCGTTCTCTGCGTTTGTCACTTGAGTTGAATGGGGGGAAATGTTTCGTTGCTGTATTCATTTTCAAGCATTTAGAGATCAAAATAAATCGGCATGCTTTTTTTTACCAGAATGGTTTTTCAAATCAGTAGCTTAATTTTCTTTTTTGTCTGTTCGATCTGTAATTGATCAAGTGCGCCAACGAAATAAGACGATTAAAATTCTATTTCTTTGACTTGTTAAAACGTTTTGTAATTAAGTATATCCTTGCTGGAAAGATCATATTTTTTTGACGTTACTCGTTACATTAACAAATTAAAACGCTTCCATGATTGAAAAATTGAAACAAATTATCTACTAACAGCACTAACACTAATGCTGGAAATGCGCTCCTCTGCAGAGGTTAAACATCGGACTTGTTTCCATTTCTAGATGGTAACACGACTTCTAATATGATTCTTGACAATAATGTCATCGGCAAGTACAAGGGTTGTTGTAACTGAAGTTACCATATTTGGATCTATACGTAAAGTTCGTTCTAGTAGACGTAAATCATTGGACACCATGAAGCAAGACTAGAACTAGAGCGCACGCTAAGGTTATTTTTCAGTCGAGAGGATGAAAACCGTTTTGACCACCACTGTTTGGCGAGCGCAACGGTCTAACTACAGAGTGTCCTGAAATAGATTGACTGTTTTCAAAAATTTATAATGGGAAAACGGTGAATGATAAAAAAAAATTATCTATTATTGCTAAAAATTTATGTGGTGGGCCGTTTTTTTTTTTTTTTTTTTTTTGGTTTAATTTTAAGGGTTAGTGTTTTTAGTTCCCCCAGATTACAATTTAAGAAAGAAAATTATTTCATAAAAATTACTTCTGTTTTGGAAAAGTACGTCAGTGATTTTCGTTAAGTATTTCCTTCATGTACCTATCAGTTCGTTCTGTAACATAAATAACAAAATTTAGAAAAAAGAAAAACAGTAAAAAAAAGCTATTTTTACTTATTTCATTTTAATGTTTTTTGGTTTAAAAGTGATTGATTAAAATTTCTTTTTATACACGATTTATCTCCAATAAAAATTAGTTATTTAGCTTTTCAATAGTATCGATATCCTGTAGCGCCAGCTTATCGTTTTTTCAAGTAAAAAGTGTTAGGGGGGGTGAGGCGATAGATGTCAGGCAGCCTCTAAAGTTGAGACACGAACTTAAAAAGGTTGAGAACCACTGGTTTAGATGGATTCATACTTTAAGAACGAAAGCTTCCATACATAACAGACGTACGGAACAGGGAACCCTGCTCTGCTATGCCATCTGGGGCTTCCAGAGAACGGACCTTTCGGCCGGGGCCCCCTTACCCATAAGGGAACGAGATCTAAACCACTTACGACTCTAGACACCGTGGACCCAGGTACGGACCTGACTCCGGTGGTGCCCATTGCCTACTCACTGTTCCACTCGATAGCCATTGGGCAGATACAAATCTGCTCACACGCAAGTAAAGAGTGGTCACATAACAGACGTAGCTTTATTGAAATGTGTTCCGACGATCGTTGCTTGAGTATTAGGGCAACTATTGGATTCATAATTTAGAGATGAACGCGTACAAACAATCCGTATAAAAGGAAAACGATATTTTAAAATTAAATTCTAGCTGAGGCGCTTGTGGTTCATATGGTTATGGTCGACATTTTGTGAAAACCACTAAAATTGGTTGTAAGCTTTTTTTTTTTTTTTTTTTGTAAATATAATTATTTTAGTTTCTATATTTTTCTTTCGAAATAGCAAATGTTTTTTTTTTTTTTTCATTATTTTGTATTTTATTTATAGTGTTCATTACGAACTATAACAGGAACAAACATTAAAATAGCGTATCATCATACGATATTTTAAAATGAAATTGTAGTTGAGGCACATGTGGTTCATACGATTATGACCGACATTTTAAAAAAATCACTAAAAATTTATTGCGAGCTGTTTTTTGTAAATAAATCATTTTAGTTTTAATATTTTTCTTTCAAAATATCAAATATTTTTCCATTATTTCGTATCCCATTCTAGATTGTTCATTACTGAACTTAATAATGAATTAAAAATTCCTACCGAAGCCTAATTTTTTAACATTTTGATGAACTGATATTAATTTTATACCAAATAAAATTTTAGTTTTTATTTTGATTACAATGAAGCATGAAAAGCAATTTAAAATTTTGACATAGTAATAAAATCACTTACGGTTGCAATAACTTTTACTCCTTGATATACTATAACGCCTGAAGACGTCCTTCATTTCAAGTGCGATTCTAAACTGACATCGCTGTGACGTCATTCATTGAATGTGCCGTTACAGACTCTTTCACGTCTCCGAGGTGTCCTTAATTTTATATGCCGCTACAGTCTCGTTGACGTCCACTAAACGTCCTTCTTTTAATGCGTCATTACAGACTGACGTCTCCGAGAGGTCACTGGTTTCATACCCCGTTCGTTACAGACTCTTTGGCATCTCCAAGACGTCATTTATTTCATGTGCCGTTACAAGCTCTTTGGTGTCTCCGTGCATCTTGAATTTCACGTGGCTTTACAAACTCGTTGACGTCTACAAGACGTCACTTTTTATGCGCCGTTACACTCTTTGGCGTCTTCAAGACGTCAATCATTTCATACCCCGTTACAGAATCTTTGACGTCTCCGAGACGTCATTTATTTTATGTTTCGTTACAGGCTCTTTGGCTTCTCCGAGACATCATTCATTTCATGTGCCATTACAGGCTCTTTGACATCTTTGAATCCTCATTATTCCATCTCAACGGTTTAGCAAAAATGTGGTTTAGTTTTCCTGAACGCTTTTTAAAAATCTACTTGCAATTGAAGACGTTGATACCTGTGGTATTTTTTTTTCTTTGACAATCTACAATGTTGTAGTTTTTATAAAATGCACAACTCGGGGTATAAATGTGTACCATATCCATTTATTACTGAGAAACAGTGACGGGGAGATAGAAACACCCCCCAGGAGGCATTAGTTTTAACATAAATGCGTATTCTAACACAGTAGTTTAAGCATATGAAAGGACTGTTTTAATCGCGAAAGTTCCTTAAGGTATTTTTGACCAAAAAACCAACCCTGAAAGATATTTTGGATCAAAAACCCCTCCAGAAGGTGTTTTTGATCAAAAAACAACCTCCAGAAGATTTTTCTGACTGCGTTAGTGCTGAGAAACCAAATACCTTTTCTAAGTTCCTTAATGAATTAAGCATAATTTTCATTATACATAATTTCCTTCGTAAAAAAAAGTTTTAAAAAGAAGAAATAAGCATCTCGTTCATTTCAAATGAGCATAAATTCTAATCCTTCTAATGATCTTACAGATATGTCTCACTCTTTGAGCTTTTAGCGCACATTTAAAACAAACATAAAATTTACCTGATTACTCCTGACGCTGTTAATTGTTCTTAATGAGGATAAATCAATCAACATTCTCCAAGATAACGGCAGTTTTGCGTGAATCATCCACCTCGAAGCCTCACGTACGATTCAAGACATTAATGCGTAAAAGTTCTACGTATGAATCTATCGTTCTTAATGTTCGAATAAAATCGACCATTTGCCACACACATTTGATTCCAAAGCATCACGTCTGGAGACGTGACCCAAAGAATGCACTGGGAACTGACCTTTGACGATTGCATCTCAATTCTACCTGACGATATCTAACAATGCGATTTCGGATTCGAATGCCCATTTAAGAGCATCCCTGCCCATCTATGGGGAGAACATCAGTGACAGTAACAAACTGACAAATCACGTAGTTCTGTAATGACATAATCTCCTTCGATATGTTTTTCCCTGCCCCAACATTCGAATAAATAATAACCCCGGTAATTACTGTTGTTCGTGGAAAGCTTTCTATTGCTTTTTATTATAAGTTCTCTTGCCCTCTTTTCTCCCATCATTCTTTTTATTCCAAGTCTCGAAGTTTGGCGGTTCCTTTTGTGTCCGCCATTTTGAAGGGTCGTTCGCCAGCAGCGTTTTAGATTATAATTTAGTCATGGTCGAGACTGGGTGTTCAATAACCTGTTTAAAATTCGTTGTAAGTCCAATTCAGAAAGTGAAAGATTTGGGTTGTAGTTTTGCAAGTGATGAAAGGCGTTTTTATCTTCGGCAGAAGACGTGAGACGGCTTTGACTAAACGGACTGATTAAAAGCCGTTGTGATTGTTATCGCCTCTGCGATCAGGAAGTTAGGCAATTTTCTTCTGTAATTGCTCAATTTTATAACAGGATGCGATAGTTATGAAACACTTTAGTGGCAATGAAGCATCTCATCAGATATGAAGCTGTGAAAGCGACTGTCAAATTATTTTAAAATATCAGTGGTTGAAAGAACCAAAGTTCTTCTTATCGCATACACATTCTTCTCATCTACCAAAAATATTTTTATAAACCTTTCCTAAACCTAATTTTTCGTAAACTTATAACGTTTAAAAGTAATATTTCATTTGTTACCAGTTCATAAAATATTTCCTTATCATGAAAATTTCAGGTACTATATTTTCTAGAAATTCATATTTCAATGGGGATGTTTCCTTCAGTCAAAAGTACTACTTTTAGTTTCTGATATTCACAGAACGAGCAAAAAAAAAAAAATAATAATTTAAAAATAAATTAAAATAAATAAATAAATAAATGACATGGAACCGTAAAAAAACGTTTTATTTTCCTAACAGTTATTTTATATCTAATTTGTTTAAATGTTCAATTTTGGAAATAAGACATGGTCTTTATGACATCACAAGTGATGTACTTTCGCGCGCTACTCCATTGGCGCACTAAATGTTTACGTTTTGCTGTCATCCGTGCTGCCAGGTTATGATAATTTGTGCTGTGTGCTAATGGCCTCAGTGAATGACATTTCATCACTTGTGATGTCATGTGCAGAAGCGTAAAAAATGAATTTAAATCTGCGCACCGATTAAAATAATTGTTAAAAAAATTTAACTTTGTCAAATTATTTAAAAAGTTGTTAAATCCTTTGTTTTTAAACATGCTCCTTCAGAAAAAAAAACTGTTTAAATTTCGGAAACAATTTTCATTATAACTTAAACAGTTTATCTAAAATGTAGTTTTTTTCAAAATAATACAAGTTTCCCCTACGTTTTTTTATAAAAATAATTATTCCTCAAAGTATTTCGCCTCATCTGATTCGATGTAATAAATTTAAACTCCGATATATTTTTAATATTGTAATTTTACTTTTGCGTCTATTTTTCCCAAGTTTTGAAATAGTTGTTTTTGAAAATTCCGCAAATGCACAACTTCTTGAACTTTTCTTTTTTATTGTTCTATGTTCAATAAAATTTTTTGCAACCAAACAAGTTTTCCTTTTTATTTTAATTTTTTAATCATATTTTAAAATTACGTAGTGTAAGTTATCTATAACTCACTTAATAACAGTTTTAAAAAGCATATCCTTATTTCTTTCCATAAAAAAAGCACCTCCTTTTTGTCGAACCGAAATTTCTTTCCTCCTACTTTTCAGTTTCAACCTTACTTTTTAATATCTTTAGAGGGAGAGGAAATTTTAAATGTCGGCAAAAGGTAGGATTGACCTATTTTGTGTAATGTTTTACTTCTTTTTTTTTTTTTTTTTTAATTCCAAAATGTGTAATTATTTCTATCACAATATATTTCTTCGTTCACTGTATTACTTGCCCTATTAGCATTTGAAAGTTTTTTTTATCAAAAGTGTAGTTGCATTTGGGTTTTAATGAAAGACAAATCTTCTATTTACTTAAAATTATCGTGGCATAAATAATAAATTTCTGAGGGACATGAAGGTTTTTTTAATATAAGTATTTTCCTAATACTACTTAGCTTTTCCCTTCCATTTTCTTCAAATGTCATCTGTGAACAGTGATAGCTAAGTAAAATTGTTCCTCAGACTGTATAATATTCTTTCGATACAAACAGTTTTCTAATTTCTTGATCGCTCGTTAAATGTCGAAGATAAATGTTTGAATCATACGTAAATTCCTATGTATATTCCTTTCGTTAACTTACGTTCGAATAGTTTGGTCATTCAATGATTTATTCAAATAGAAGAAAATTTCATGCAAATGTAACTCTCCGTGAAGTGCATTTTTTTCCTTTGTCCTTTGATTATGTTTTGATTAGATCTCGAAGATTTTTACCTATTGGCATCAACTTCTATTAATTAAGAAAAGTTATTGTTACTACTATAATGTAATGATAGCTTTGACGTTGATTTCGTCATTACTTTTCATAATTTTCAGCAATGTTTTCAGAGGTTTAAAAATTTACGTATAAAAATAATTACAATAATTACTCATGTTTACATTACATTTATTATGTAATATTACATTTATTATTAAATAAATCGTTAGAAATATCTTGCAATTATCTAATGTAACAGCCCTCTAATACCTTAATAACAAAGTATTTTGCAATAAATAAATAAATATTTAAAAATAATTAAATAAGTAAAAGATTCTCACCGATCCGTGAAATTTTAATTTTCTCCAGTCCGTGGGGCAAAAGGGGTTGAGAAAAGCTGTTTTAAACTTTTTTTTTAAGGTATCAAATCTACCTTCCACAAATATTTTTTGAATTATAAACTTTTTGATGGTCAAGTTTTGTTTTAAAAATGCAATAATTTAAAGTACATATCGAGAATTTGGGGGGACTTACTACATTTGAAACTTTTTGGAAAACTTAACCCAATTAACGCTCGCTCTCACATTAAAATGTATCCCGTTCACGATGCATACGAGCTCTTAAATAAATTGTTCATACTGTTGTTGGATGACTTTTGCATATTCATTTCGGAAAATATAATAAAATGCATTTTCAAGGACTTCAATGTTCAAATAGTTGGGAATAATACGATTTTCACTTGATTAAAACAAGACACTCTCAAAGTACACTGTAAAAAACACTTGAAAAATAATGGACAGCTAATGTTCCTACTCTCTGCCAGAAGCATATCTGGCAACTAACAGCAAAGTTTCCCACTAAAAGTTGGTACCCACCCTAAAATTAACCTGGAGCCTTTCTGAAGAATTCAGAAATCTTCCTAATAAAAGACGGTCATGTTTCTCAGAGACAACTTAGGTGTAATTATAAAAAGTGCTTGACGCCTTCCTGATTTACCAGGAATGCTACTGAAACACATATGGTCGAAGCTAAAGCAAAATTGCAAGCATCCACTGATCAAAATTTTGCCAGCAATTCTTGCAAAGCTGCAAGATCCAGATACTGCATTTCGCCCTGCTTAGTCAATCTGGATGGGAAATAATTCAGTTGAAGGCGAAGAATGTAATAAAGAAACTGATTCATTTTCAGACTGATAGCTAAAAATATTTTTCACTACAGTGAGAAGCACATGCATTCATACCACTTATAGTGATTCAAGAAGCTGTTTCGCAAATATATTTGTTTTTCCCAGAAAACTGGTGGAAACCCGCGAAATTCGGCAACGTTGCCCGGAAATGATCTGTGACGGCTCAAATTTTTCTTGAAGTGTATTGTAATGTATTTTATTCTTACAGACTGAGCATTTAATTAGTTACATAATTTTAAGAAACATTAACTTTGAGCCAAGTGTAACACCAAACAAAACAACATATTACGAACGAAATTTCGGTACACAAATTTTGAAGTGATAAGGAACACTTTTTTAATGCTAGAAAATAAATAAATAAAATTGAGTAAGTATAAAGACATTAATACACTTAACCATTAGCATGCTATAACCACGTTTGTATAATTGAATTCTGTGTACAAGGGTTTATAAAATGGTATTTTTAAATAATACACTTCTCCTTCGATCTCCCACTAATATTTTTCCAGCACAGTGCAAATCAGGTGCGATAAACAATATGGAATGTGTAATAAAGAGCTTCATAGCTATAACTTATACACGTAAGTTGTAACTATGAAGCTCTTCATTACATAGGATAATGTACGCATACATGTAAATATATTTATATAACTTTTAATGCAATAGTACACACACACTAAAACTCAAAAAATAAAGAAAAAAATCTCTTGAATAGTAAAATTGTATTTAAAATATGTTCTTCTTCAGGCAGAATTTTGATAAAGATTTTCTAGATTATAAATTTGAACGAATTTTGGGGAACTTAACTTTTGCGTATATCCTGACACATCTACACATGAAAAAGTTGTCAAGATGTGAAAATATTTGAAAATTTCTTTACAAGTGGAAATTTTCACATCTTGCATACTTATCGCCAACTTTTACACATTCTTTTTTTTTTATTCAAGCAATAGGACATTCTTAAAACCATCTCAAATTTCGTTATTTAAAAAAAAAATCTTTCTATTGACATTCAATCAAACGCGACATTATTGTAATGCAAATTTTGCGCATTTCGATTGCATTAAAATTAAATTTAAGTGTCACGGTCATGGGCGTACTTCTTCAAAAGTGTGAAATCAAGGCCAAATAACTCGATTAACATGTAAGTCACATTTTAACTGTGTTCATTTCTTTAAAAATAAAAAGCCCGGTAAATATCGTTTTCGTCTTATTTCCATTTCCAAATCTCTAAGGCGGTCTGTCTTTCCCTACCGTTGCTACACTGAATGTTGAAATAATAACCCATCTGTTGTCGGCATCTCAAAAGGAAGATAACTGCCTCTAATTCCAGGCTATAGTCTTTGAAAGGGTGTTAAGTCGTTAGTGAAATCATCACCAGGTGCTGGGCTTTTTTATTACTTATGATGTGCTATAATTTAATTCCGACGGCATACGAAAGGGAAAAAAAATCGAAACAACGAAAAGAAACAAAAATAAAAAAAATGGCAGTTCGAATCACAACCATAACTACATACCCTGAGGTTCGTGATCTTGCAAGCAGTTGCAATTTTATTCGGTCCTTTTAATTGGTATGCGTGACAAAGCGTTGATGATAGTTTTTCGCTACAAGGGGGCGATCTTACTCAGCATAATAAACGACTACTATGTTATAATTTACAAGCGTTTCTTTCATCTCGTGCATACATTGGATAACATTTCGATGGGATAGTATTTGCATATGTTTGATCGCTTTCAATCAAAGAAATAAAAGAAAAGTCTACATTCTACAGGCAATGCTACAAAATAACATTTTCCCCTAACTTTGGCCTCAGTCTGTGGTCTTGTGATGGGTATTCTCCGTAGTGCTACCTATGACGTACGGCAATCAGCGCCTGATTTCCTCATGGGTATGTGAGTCATGTGTCCAGGGCCAACAGTCGAAAGGGTTTCCAAAAGTTGAAATTTTTACTCGCTACCTTTGTTTTTTCGTTTCTTGAAAAAGTTTAAGAAATCAAAAAATATAAGGTACATGTGCCAATACGACCAACCTAAGGTTTAGGGTTTAACGTATCGCTCATTTATGCCAATTGGCTTCAATTTTCGTACTTACATAAAATGACTCATAAAAATAAGAAAAAAAAATAATTCCTTGTAAAATTTTAAGTTTAAATTATGTTTATCAGCAGTTTAAAAAAATGGCAAAATTAGGCCTCATTAGGAACAAGGGTCTGTAATAAGGGCAACCCTGAAGAAACGCCACAAAAAACACCTAATCAGGATTCGAAAATATCTAGAAATTTTCGAAAAAGTCGAAAATATCCGATATAATGATACAAATCGAATATTTTGATACATATCCCATATTTTCAATCAGCACGAACTAAAGTATTCAAAATAGTATATGCATCTTAAAATCACTCTTTATTTTCTTATATTATTTTTACAAAATGTAGACATAAAATTAAGGTTTAGTTCATTATTTATATCTAATATTTCATTTTACATTTTTATCCATTTTAATGGAGTTAATTTAGGATTAGCTGTTGCACTCATTTTTCTTCTGTTATCTTCACGCAGTTATATGATTTAGAAATAAAAAATGTGCTTTCGTCTATTGCACAGTCTTAAGACATTTTCTTTTTTTCTGACCAATATTTAATATTTAACTAGGCACTTTAAATATGAATTAAAACTGTTATTTCTACTAATTTTATGAATATAAAATGAAAAAAGAACATTAAATTACTTTGTTACATTAATAATGTATTAAGACATCTTTTTAATTATTTTTAATGATAAATGAACAATATTACTGTGATTAATATAATTTTATGTTGAAAATACCGTAGTTGAAAAAATAAATATTGAAAATATCAAAATATCATGACAATTTCACAATAAATATCCGATATATATCGTGATCATGATATATATCGACTGATACATACCGGCGAACCCTGCATCAAACTAAAAAAAACTTCGGAAATTATTTACTCTCACTATAAAAACATAGTAAACCACACATGATAAACTCAACAATATCAGCAAAAATTCCATATTCACTTCAATGGAATGGAGAAAAATAAATCGTCGCATTGGGATTTTTATTTTCTGAATTTATTATTTTATTTTGTTAAATTTTATTTTTTTTTAATTTTCTTTTTTGTCATTCCTGCGCGCAGTTCGTGCACATACATATGCGCAGCATATTCTCTACCTGACCCATATGTGCCTCAATAAGGACGCCAGAGGCCTACCAATACCAATCATTACCTTACTGGACTACAGGCTACTTTTCTAGGATTGTCAAATCACAGGGAAAATGGTGGTATACAGCGACAATTTTCTTTTTGAATTCGTTAACTACATGAATAAAGCTTTCGTGAACAAATAACAACCTGTGCTTGATTAGTAAATTGCAGTGCTTTATTAGTAAACTGCACATATCTTTTAAGTGTAAGTGTGTCTGATTTTATTATTTTTAGTATCTGAGTTGAAGAACGTAATAAACTCAAAATAAGTGTTATTGTGTATTCTGTTGTCAGTGGAGGGTACAAAGGAAGGAATACTTTATGAATAAAATGTAAACGGTTTTAGTAGACTTTTCAACCCAGTAACTATCTTTCAAAGTAAATATTTGAACTATTACTTATTTTAACTATGACATTAATTTGTAACGTTTATGTCCTATTATGTGCATTATTTCTGGCCGATTAAGTGCTTTTTATTAACACCTTAGCAGTTTCAGAATATTTTGAACCCAAAACAGTTGGTTCATTTGGGGGGGGGGGGCATGCTGAAGAATATGTTCCCTCCCCCCAAATGGTAGTCTGTATCCACCCGTGGCTGTTGTAATGCGTCAATCCTTGCTTACCATTAGTAATTTATTCAAATATATTTGGTTGAACATTCATGCATCAAAAATTATTAATTGAATGTTATAATAGGCAAATTGTCAGATTTGATGGTTCATCTTCAAGGTTAAGTGCTTCCATTCTTTGTTAAACAGTGTAACTAGAATATTTTTAAAAGAAAAAAGAAAAAAAAAATCATCTTTCGTAATGAGGAAGTTAGTGCTTCAGTATTTTTTTAATGCTATCTCTTTTGCATTAGCATTAAATTTCTCACCCTTTAAATTTGTTAAATTTGTATGGATTTATGTAACAAACAGGTTTATATCTATTTAAAAGTTTCATATTTCCGTTTTACGAGTCCCAAACTTTACCAACAGCAAAAGAAACTGGAAGACTTTATAATAATAAAAAAAATATCTTGTATTTTTACACGACCATTAAAATATGTGATTTATAATTTATTTTTTGCTTGGAACCAAAATGTCGAATAGGTCGGACTGTTTAAAAGATTCGCAACCGAAAGACTTTTCACCGTTGCCGCATAAAATATGTACAATTGAACATTCAGAATCTTGTTTCGGTTAAATTACTTGATTCCAGAATTTTTACTGTGCTATTCTTTCTGGGCTGTCCCATTCAATATGAAACTCCGCGTACCGGAGCAGGGTGTTCCGGTTTAACTTGCAAGACCTCAATTTTCGTAACCGTTAGTCCTAGATGCATACTTCCAGTAGCAAAATTGTTCAAAATCAGATGCAGAGTTAAGATATTGAAAGTTTAAATCGAAAATAAAAATTATACGGGCCTTAGGTCCCATAACTTATATTTAGGGAAATAATCTCCATTAAAAAATATTACTAATACAAAAAACTTAACATTTGGGCGACCAAAACTCAAGGAATTATTCCAGTTTAAAGTTTTGAGGAACCATACAGAAGATGAGATTGGAACTTATCGCCCTTTCAGAAGAATGACAGGTTGTTGAATTAAAAAAACGAAGAATTTATATATTTCATTGCTATTCAAAAACAAATGCAACTGCTATGCCTTGATACTCAAAAATACACTGCAAAAGCTCGAAAAATTTGAAAAACCACTCTATACACACATATAATTTTAAACCCTTGTTAATTGCTATATTTTCTCCCAAAAGGTGTTATTGACAGCGAGTGTAAAATGGTGTAAATCACAAAACGCTGCGTTTCATATCTCGGTGAATATTGGTCGTCGGCGCATCAGCTTGAGTTTAGCCGTTTCGGATCGGATTTTTCATTGCTGCGGAGCTAGGGTTACCAGAGTAAACTTTCGGATTTTGCCAAACTGACCAATGATAATATTTTATTTAATAAACAATTCACGTGCCACTAATAATTACTTGCAGTGAAAAATCTCCAAACGCGATAATTTTCCAGAAAAGACAACCACAAGAACACGCGCTCCTATCCAAAATGGCTGATCTTAAGCTGATGCGTCGGCTCGTATATATATAGGGGCCTTAGGTCGTACTAATGCCAAACTATTTGAGATGGAATTATTTTTCAGGGGAGATTATTTCCCTGAATATACGTAAGTTAGGGGACCTAAATCCCGTATAAAAAGTTAAATTTTGTATTTTTTGACTCATTTTCATTTTTGCTTCAAACTTTCATTATCTCTGAATCTCGATCGATTCTGAGAAGTTTTAAGGTAATAATTTTAAGTTATAGGGCATATTTACTCTCTGGATCTGGATAAGAATGAACAGTCTATGATTGATTGTTTGGTAGATTTTTCGGGAATATCTATCAAAGAAACCGTCTTTGATCATACTAGATATAGTGACTGTAAGAAAATTCTGAAACGCCACAGATTATTTCTGGCGAAGTTCCGTGATTTTACAGGTTTCCACATTTTTTATAAAAATCAAGCAGTTTTGCAAAAGGTTTTCTGAATTTCTACAAGTTTCATGGACGCAGGAGCATTGCTGTGAAAAACTTTTTTTATCCACCAGTGACAAAATAGAGGGGAATGTGGAGCAAAGTGAAATAGTTATGATGACTGAGCTCTTTCAAAGGGAACAAATTGAAAATTTGTTTTGAAAATTGCAGTAAAGAAAAAATATTATATTTTATAATAAAACTTGCATTGGAACATTGTTTTTTTTTTTTTTTTTTTTGGCAGTAAAATTTAGCCTTCAAAAACAAGTGGAAATTTTTCACTTTTTTTGTATGAAGCAAAGTGAAAAAAAAATTATTTTCTATTCGATTGTGAAAAATATTTTTGAACAGAATAATGAACAAATAAAAGGATAAATTAACAAATAAAAAGATAATGAAACAATAAACTAATAAATTAATTTATTTATTAATTAATACATTAGGAAAAATAAATGAGTGAATAAAATAGTAAATTAATAAGAAAATAAATGAAAAAAATGAATTAATAAGTGAATTATTAAATGAAGTAATGTAAATAAATTAGTTAATAAATGAATACGCAAGTGATTTAGTAAATGATTGAATGAGTAAACGAAATGAATTATTTCTCTTTGCCCCGCATGCACTTGACTAATTATGAGAAATATTAAAAATACAGATAAGCTAATGAAATAAATACTGTACCAAGTTTTGGAAAGTACTAATTAATATTTTAAAATGTTATTACAAGAACTTTATGATTTGATAAATATTAAAATAGTTTTTGACTTCCAACAAAATATTACAATTTGAGTATCAATTTTTGAAAATTGCTTGTATTACCATATTCTTAGATTTTCAGAGGTAATTATTTCTTGACTGGAATAGATTACAAAAAATACTATTTACTTAAAATATCAATAGGTATTTGGCACTTAAACCGGAGTAAATATTTCACCATTTCACTTTGCCCCACATTTTTATTAAGTCCATATTTATGCTACGCTTTTATTATGTGCTTCACCTTCAGCTAAGCTACTGTCCGTCCAGATTGGCTGAGCCCCAAATGAGGGTAAAATGCAGTGTCTGGATACTGTAGCTTTTTAAGAATTGCTGGCAGGTAAGTTTTTCGGTAATTGCTTGCAATTCTGCCTTAGCCTCGACAATATTTACTTAAATACTTTAGGTGCTTTCCTGGTAAATCAGTATAGCACCAAGTTATTATTAAGTTCCTTGGGCAGAGGCTTAAATTCCGGGTCTATTTCTCAATTTGAGTGAAGATGTCCTTGAAAAAGTTAATTAATTGAGGTAGTTTAAATTTCTTTTACAAGCTGAACAGATCAATGAAAGATGTCGGTAATTGCGGTTAACTTCGGAAAAAATTAATTTTGAATAAACGTCCATCCACAATGAGCGAGACAATGAGAAATGTTGAAGCTAATTGCAAACGATTTTTTGATAAATTGGAATGAAATCGATCATTGTTTCACAGGAATTTTTTTCGCACCATAATAACTGCCCCAAAAATTTTAATTAAAGGTTAAGCAACAAAACAACCACTTCTTTTAACCACAGAAAGATATGTTTTGCCACTTTATCATTAAACACATCCTTTACGTTCCATTCCACGAAAAAGCCCACACACCTTACTCCCCGTACTCCAAATTCACCACCTGCACATATCTTTCTTATGCCAATGAAACCATACTGCGTGCATTTATATATAATACTCCATAACAAACCGCTTCAGCCTTTCCTATACGGCATAAGAAAAGAATAAAAAAAGCGAAGGGGAAAAGCACTTCGACTTGTGCCGCCATATTAAATTACAAGTCGCGGCACTGGATAGGTCCTGACCCCTGGCGGTAACTTTCACACCTCCCTGTGTAATTTAAATCCATTAAACGGCCATGGATTGCCGCATCTACCCTTCGTGATGGATAGAAGAGATTCTGAGAGCGGTGGGCAGGGTTCGGGAGTGTTAAACAGTTGAAGCGAATGTAAAGATGAGTCGGTACCTTTTCTTTTGTTTTTTTCTTCACTGTTCCAGCTTTTCTTGCAAGGCGGCTTTGACGTCGAGGTTACGTCGGTATTTCCAAAGGATTTTAATGATCGCAAATTTCACTTTTAAATTAATTGTCCACTGATAAAGAATGTTCCGCCGAAGAAAAGGAATCAGTCGTGTGCGGGAAAAATTATGGAATTAAAGTCTTGTTTTCTTTTATTCTTGCTCTGTGTTGTTCCTTTGTACGTGCTCAGCTAAAGCTAGGGGAGAGAATTGTACCTTGGGACATTTTTCATATTTTAATTTTTTAACGTCAATTATTTAAATCAATATTTAAAACATAAAAGTCGCATTAAAATTCCCCAACATCTCCAATATTTTCAGTAAGTAGCACGAAACTACAGTCCTTGGCTGGAATGACTGTGTTGACGTTGTCTTTCATGTATCTCCAATATATTTTTTAAAATTCAGACAGTTTGAAAATAAAATATTGCTAGCCATTTAAAGTAAGAGTTCCGAACTTAGCTAAGGTGCAACATGCTATTGTACCTAAGGACATATCCTATTGTACCATGGGAAACTCTTCATGATTCAGTAGCCATGTTCTTGAAGCAATTTTGCACCAAAAAATAAAACACAAAACTAATTTTTTCATGGTTATGAATTAAATCATGAATAGTGAATTATGAATGAATGAATTATTATCTTAATGTGTTTAAAAGACCACGTCAGATTAGAACATTTTTCCATGTCCCTAAGCATATGTTAAATATTACGAACCATGCATATGTTGTACCTTGGGACGTGTCCTAAGGAACAATACGTTTTGTTATCCCAAGGTGCAATCACCTCAGGGTTTAAGAAAAACCAAAATGGTGGTTAATCTAGATGCACTATTATTATTTTCTCATAATCAAAATATTTAAAGTACACTGTTAAAAATTTTCCGGAAAATTTACGGTAATTGTTACTGGCATCCATGTTGCCAGTAACTATTACCGTAAAAATCAAATGTTACTGTAAAATTTTACGGTTTCCTCGGTAGGCCACAGCAACCAGTTGGCGCTGGGATCGCTTATTTCTCCGGTATAAATTACCGTAAAAATCAGCGATGCGTCGGCGATGCAATTTTACAGTAACAATTACCAGAAAATCTTCCTGAATTTTTAACAGTGTATACTTCTCTTTTATAACAAAATAAAATTCAGCTGATTAGTTTTACAAATAGGAATGCAGAAAATGAAATAAAAATGAAGAACATTTTTACTTTGAGGAGTCATGAAATGTTCTTTCTCTCATTAATTTAACTCATTTGATGCTGATTCAGTTTTGTGTCATTTAGTGATAAAGGTTACTAATAGAAGTTACAAAAAACATGACTGCAAAAAAAAAATTCTTAGAAATTATCAATGCCCCAGGGTACAATACTCTCCTCTACATTTAGAAGTGGTGATAAGGGATATCTGTCCTCATGTTGGAAATTTGAAATGAGCAATTTCTGCAACTGATCTCTAAATTTTAAATACTTAATATCTATTAAATGACTTGTGCACACGGGTAACCAGATGGGAGGTTAAAGGGAGGTTACTGCGACCTTCCGAAAGCGGTTCGGGAATTTTTGTTGTACGATTCGGCAAATTTGTAGACAATATTGCAAAACTGCATCTTTTAATGATGCTTGAGTCGTTTCTCCGTAGATGTAGGTATGTTTCGCCTGCTTGTATTTTATAATTTTGTAAAATTGGGAATTTATTTGGTAAACTGGGAAATTCTACTGCAATGGTACTTGTCTCGACAGTGGAGAGACGAGTCTGATGAACGATAGAGTGTAATAGATAAACAAGGTACACACCGATATGGATCATTCTCCAGAAAACATAACTTTTGAACGCAAATATTTTTCAATTTCGAAACCTTTTGTTTTCTTTTTTTTTTCATTCTTTCATGAAAGTGATACCTACTAGAAGTAACCATAAACAATGGCTCAGCTAAGTTCCAATTATTTTACTTATAAATAAGAAAAATAAAAAATGCCTTGTTCACGAAAATAAAAAAAGAAGAAAACTTTTAATATTTAAAAATCGAGGCTAATTTAATATCAAAGTAGTAATTTTGTTAATTGTGAAAACAATCAGCTATTTTAATGATTACTGGGAATATAATATTAAGCCCTCTTAATTAAAGTACGGCTTAATTACTAGGTGCAAATGTATGTTAAAAATCCACTATAATATTAAAATCTGTTCGCGTCCGTCTGTCTGTCTGTCTGTCTGAAGATCGATCTTATCGAGAACCACTGGGAATCGAGAGTCAAACGAGCTACCGATCAATTCGAAATTTTCCAAAGAAAAAACAATAGGACCAATCTCATAATTGTACGACTTTAATTAGCGGAGATATTAATTAAAACGTTAATTAACATAACGTTATTCAGGAATTTTTATTTCTTTCCTGTTGCCATTTTGCATATGGGTGAGAAAATAAAATTCAAAAAATTGTTTTAAAAAAGATTTTTTTGGCTGCTGTCCAAATCTTAAAACAACGTTTCCATCTAGAATTTCATTTTAAATTAGTTTAAAATTGGTTGCTCTATTCAGACATAGCCTTTATTTTATCGTCTGTTCTTTTTTTATTGTTTTTTTCATTCAACGTTCTTAACTCTTTTCAGAATATGAAAAATGTTTCTTTAGTAATCTTTATTGATTGTAGTGTAAGTTTATCATTCACCGGCTTCATATTTTGGTACATTTAGGATGTGCGACTAATTATGTTTATTTTGTTGGACTTTTTCCGTCACATGGGTGAGTTTTCGAATTGTAATAAATCTCTTTTTCCTTCCTGTTTCGATTTTTGCAATACAGTTTGTATCGTTTAAAGAACACGTTAAATTAAGATTGTTTGGATTTCTTTAAGTGAAACAGAGTTGAACAAAAAAGATTGTTTTTAAGGATTTTAACTAAAGCTTAATTGGAATCTGATGACTTGATATTAAATTAATGCTTATTGGTATTTAATAAGTCTTGGTGCTTTAGTTTCACGTAATCAACAAAAAAGTGTGTATCATTTTATGTAAAAAGCTGATTGTAATTGTACATAAATATTTCAGACATATTCTATCAGATTTAATTCAGTTTAAAGTGAGCACATATTATAGTTGAGAATGCATATATTTTCACCTTTTGTGCTAATTGAAAATACTCATAACTTGTATTATTGATAAATATGATTAACGTTAAGGAGGTTTTTGCCAAAAATATGCTCTACTGGTGTTTTGCAAACCTTGCAATACGCGTAATTATTTACTCCTTAGCACTTTAGAAACTGATGTCAGAATAATACAAAAACATCAATTGAACAGCTCTTTCATTTTTTAAGTAGCCCGTGCAACGCCGGGCACGCAGGCTGGTAGTATTTAGAAAATTTGTGGATATACTGGCAATTTATAGTTCTGGTAGAATGCCTATTATTGATGTATTCCCCCCCCCCCCCCATCATTTATTTTCACCTCAGAAATAATGACATTGAGTCAGTCAGTTGTCTGTCACGGAGGTGAGGAATTTTCCATTAATATAGATCTAACAGATACATTTTTCAGGGAATTTTTTTTCCGTTGCTATAATCAGCACATGTTAAGCATATGAAAACATGTTCACTTCTTTTTTTACATTAATTTATATCGCTGAAATTCTAGTTCACGGAGGTGAGAAGTCAGAATACCCACACTAAGTTTTAAAAGTAAAATCTATGTTCTTGTTTTTCGAAAAAAATCTCACAACTTCTTTATTGCTGGTAAATAAACAAGGAGACTCCCTTGTATCATGGAAAATAAAATTTGATGTCATTACTGCCACGTGTTAATGAGGAATGGCATTTTTTTTTCAGGTAACGGAGGTGAGAATTTATTGTGTGACATGACCCCTTGTCCTACTAAAACGAATTAAAACACAATATTAAAAAATTAAATATACTTAAACAATTAGTATTTCAGATACTTGTGAACGGAAGAATAAATAAATAAGTATATACTTTTAATTAAACAAGTTATTAAGCTACAAAAACAGTCACACAAGGTGTGTGACATGCCATGGAGGTGAGAATTCACATGTTGTGAACCAAAATTTTCTAAAATAAAAAATATTATTAAAAAATTATTGGCAGATTTAAATAGATATATTTTTGATGAAATTAAAAATCATTGTTAAATGAATTGTTCCCTAAAGTTTTTACTGTAAAAGCCATGTGACAGAAAAGTTACACTTTTTGAAGAATTACCCATATACATACGCTGCACCTGCACAACTGTGCCCGTGCTATAAAATTAATGAGAAAAAAGCTCTTTAACCGAACGTAAATTTCCTTTCCCACTCCAAAATAATAATTTAAAAAAAGAAACAATACGATTCGTTCTTTAAAATGTGCAAGCATTACATAATTTATTTAAACTCTGAGCGTATTTCATAAAGTTATAAAAAATTCCTACTATAATGAAAACAACTATCCGTCAAAACTCTCTCTCATGAAGAAAAAAAGCAACTGATTTAAATTGGCTTTAAAATTAATCAAAACCACCGAGTTGTTAAAGTTAAAAACTTAAAATAATAACTTGCAACTATCCAACCCGAAAGAAATTGTGAATAAAAAAAGCAATAAATAAAAAATGTCACTGAGTTATGATTTATCGTCTAAAATTAATTATAATAAATAAAAGAAATTCAATAAAAATAAACACTATTTTTACATGCAAAGAAAGAAGACGATAATATTTAACTCGTGCGAAATAGTTTAATTAGCCAAGCAGCGGAAGATCACATGGCTCGCTATCTACCAATCGCAAAGACATTAGATTTTCTACAAACGTCAGGCATTGCGCAAAGTGATGAGAGTAAGCAACCTTAAGTGTTCATTGAGAATCATTTGAAAATCCCTTTGCCCAAAAAATAAAGAATTTAATTGAAATACTTTGTACAATTAGAGCAAAATGAAAATCCGTGCCTACCCTGAAAAAAAAAGAATTTAACTGGATTATGTGAAAAATCTTTAAAATACACAACCGTAGTTTATTATTGATCAGCTGAAAGTATATTTCTACCAAAAGGAATCACAGCTTTTATTTACTACTAGCCGCCTTCGGTGACCGTTTCTACCCCTCCGATCAAGACTTATGAAATAAGACTAAAGGCTTACTCTTATGTCTAGTACCAATCATAGAGCGTCTTCAAATGAGTAATATTTTCATCGTTTTTTACTTACGCCATAACAGATTTTCGTACTCTCATCTAAGATACTTTTCGCTTTGAACACAAAAACATATTAAAAGCCTCCTTACTCACTGCAAAGCGGAAAAAAACGTTACTTAATAACTTGATTTGAAAAAAGCTTTAAAGAATCAGACGAAAAGCCAAAATAATATTTACACTGGACTGGACTATTGACAGGGAGTTGAAATGAAACTTTAAATAACGATTTGTACTGAGAAAAGACTTGGGAAAATCGAACTAAAAAGCTTGTAACTCGGATTTACTTTAATTTAGAAATGTCGAACAAATTATATCTCCTGTAGAAAAATTAGCGTTTTCAATTGACATATGACATAATTATTTATGTGGGTGTTTCTTCAGCCCCATATAAGGAGTTTTATGAGAAAATTGTGTCTTAAACTGGAATAAAAAACGAACTGCTTATAAAATTATTTTCCGAACCATTCTGTAAGCCTTCCCAATATTAACAAACTGAAATTTTCTACGAAATCTGCCGGGTAGTTACAGAGTTTTGCAGTGGCATACAACATACAAATATTTGTACATACCAACATTTCTCCAAACCGAAAAACCTATGTTTAATTCACTAAAAGCGCGAAAAATTCGAAGTCTGTCGTCATTGTTGAAACGAAGTAAATGCAAGCGAAATTCATTTAAATATCTTCAAAAATGCATAACTTTGTAATAAAAACGGTTAACAGCGAATACAAAATACGAAAACGAAAATTTTTAATGAATAAATAATAATGATAGAAACTCTATTATATATATATATATATATATATATATATATATATATATACACATTTCGCTCAACTTCATCTTTGATGTAAAAAATAAAATATTGCATATTCCCACTCTAAAAGTAGCGACAGTGAATATTTATCACCGAATAAAACCCTCATGCAACATTAAACATATAAAAGCGAGTAGAAATCTTCCAGAATCGTCATTCTGTTGCAGCGTTTAACGGGACTTACTGCAAAAAAACAGACACAGATATTAACTTTCTGAAGAAAACCTCATTACCAAGAATTAAAAGCTCGTTATTTAGCGGCTGCCATATCAGCTCAAGTCATTACTCGGAGTAGTTAAAAGCCTTCACGGCAAGTTTTCTTTTCGACGATTTGGCTGAATAATTAAAACGCCGGTGGCAATGCGATAATAATTAACAGCTAGCAATTAATTGCCACAATCCTGAGAAGCGGTAAAATAATAAATAATTACCTTACCATGATGTACCTTAACAAAAACAAACTACGAGTAAAAAAAAAGAAAAAAATCCAACATCATAAACATTCTTGAAAAGCCATTACAGACTAGAAATTAAAGCAGGGTTATGTGAGATATTTTTGCTGTTTATTTATTCATAATATTAGCAAAGAAAATAGCCCGTGTGCGCTTGCTAAACTGCAGGTGCCCGTACGTATGTGTAGCGAGAAAAACAGATTTAATTTCCAAGCAGTGGTGATTATAGACGGAAATCTTTTAGTGAGGAAAATAAGATTTCGCGCACGAGGGCGGCGTAGTATATCAGGGCGATAATTAAATTTACTTCCCACCCCCGATGGGGGTGCTTTAAAAATGACATGCTTGAGTAATGGTAGGTGGGTGTTTGGAACCCTTTCGCAAAAGCGTGCCTCGCCATTTTTATCGCGAGACTTGCACGTGACTCGGCCCTTTTTGGGCTTCCTAAATTATGCAGTAGTGTTTTCTTGCTGCCAGAAGATGTGGCTCGGCTGAATTATTCATAGTATCAGAGCTCGTGAAGGCTCCAGGACAGCGCTGGATATTGTATTAGTTGGCAATTGAACAACTATCGCTGAGACCCAATAATGGGTCATTAAGAGAGTTTGAGGAATTTTAAGTGATTACTACCATGTGGAGAGTCATTTGCATTGAAAAAGTAATCGTGGAACTTGTCTGTGTGTCTGCGGTTCAGGGTGTTTCCGGTAATTAAGGCCCATGACTAAGGTTCTTAAAAAGCATAAAGTAATGCCTCAGGATTTTGGGGGCAATCAGGTTGGAATAGTGTTTAATGCATTCTAATTACGTATTTCATACGCATTAATTAGTTTGTGGTTGTTAGGAAGTTAAGTAATTTCCAGTACGTGTGAATTCACTAAGGAAAGAATGAAAATTTTCAGGTATTAAAGTTAAAAATGGAGGAAAATGCATGAAATGAAAGTAGCGTTCAATATGCTGTAATTAGCGTGCTTTTAATGCATCAGAGTATGCAAAATTTGAGCTAACAGGTAGGCAAAAACAGTATCGTGTTAATCTTGAAGAAAAATAGCTCTGGTTAAAACTCCACGGTCGACAATTAAAATGGTGTTCTATTTTTATTTAGTTGCGAAGCTTTAGTTGAGAAGCACTGTAAAAAAAGCACACTTCTTGTTGCCCCCTCCCGCTCCCTTGTCACAAACTGTCAGTTTTACCCTCCCCCGCCCCTCCCCCTCTCCTCAAAAAGCATGACATCATTTGTGGACGATCCCTTGACTAAAAAAATTACAATAATTCATTACAGAAAATTAGAATGACAGGAATAAAAAAAAACTTTCTACTAAGTTAAAATTTCCGATAACTAAAGGAACATCTCATTAGCAAATGAGAAAAATTTAGCATAAGTCAAAAATCCTAATAAATATAAATAAAAAAAATCCACCGGCTAAATGCAAAATACCATTAACAAAATAAAAAATTGTAGGAAGTAAGTATTAAATTCTAATGGTTGCGTCATTGGAGTCGCAGTCTCCACTCCGTTGTTTTTAAACGTACCTCTCCGGAAACAAATTACTTATTCTATAAAAACAAGCTCGAAAAATTCGTCATTTGTGGTTTATGCCGACAAATCTATCTAACAGGAAGCGTCAAATCAAGATATTATTTCCCAAGTCGTAACTCAATTCAAAGAAAAAATCGAACAAGCGTCAATATTTCATGATTTTTAGGTAACACATCGACGGGTTACCGCTAGAGCTCCTGCATAATGAAAAAGAGAAGTAAGCAGAAGCGTATATGCAAAATGCTCTTGCATTTCTCAGCTCCATATTTCAATTTCTGGCGCGGTAATGGAAGAAAGCCTCTTCCTGGGATATGTGGAGGAACGTTTTAAACGTAGGGGTAGGGGTGTAGGCGACCTGCGTAGACTGATGATCGTCTGATGCTCAGCACCTTAGCCGTCAAGCAGAATTCAACAGTCGGTTTGTCATGCGAGCCCCAGTTTCTGTTATAATGTAAGAGGAACCATTCTTTGCATAGAATGGAAGAGTATGAGAGAAATTATTTTTGGGTTTTTTTATGTTTCGTTTAAGTTGTTTATGCAGTGTAAGGTTGTTCGAAAACATTGAGGCAGTTCTTTTCAAAGAAAAATGCGCTTTCGGTGGAATACTGTTCCCTTCTTGCTGGAGGCTCTTAAGCTGTCTAAAATATCTGTTCAAGATGATGCTGAGTACAATGAATATAGTCTATAGTCATGAGAATATTATAGTCTTCTAACGTTAGTTCTTTATTTTTTGAGGAACAGCTACGACGGAAGGTATATCCTTAGAATACATTCGTTAGTATCGTTGGATAGTAAAATATTTGAATGTATATTAACAAATTAACAAAATTTTAATTTTAGGAGAAAACAAGTTACTGTTCTTTCTTCTTGCATGAAATTTCTAAGCTGTTCTTCATTGCTTAAACTGAGGGATCTAAGGAACTTTAAACTTCAAATTTTCGACTTTCCAGGAAAAATATATGTTATGCATATTTTAATTCTGAACAATTTGATACCTTATTTATTACCATACACAAAAAACTTTTCAAGTTGTCGTAAAAATGCGTAACCT
Organism: Uloborus diversus; assembly: GCF_026930045.1. NCBI lineage: Eukaryota > Metazoa > Arthropoda > Arachnida > Araneae > Uloboridae > Uloborus > Uloborus diversus. Next base: position 104,649,058 of record NC_072734.1, read on the forward strand.
CTCCCCATAGAAATTAATTTTAACAGCAACTGTTTAAGCGTCTTTTTCTCAAGTACCGGTTTCTTCGGTTTTCTCGTTTTGCGCGCATAATATTTCAGAAAGTTTCTTTTACATTTCCGTAAAACTTTTAATGTATTTTTATCTGGTTTATATTTATGACTTGAACCTAAATTTGTTTATTTTTTTTTAATTATTCATTTATTGTTTTTTTAATTTTATAAGTTAATATCGAAAATTTCCAAATTTTTGGGATTTTTTTTTTCAAATATTAAATTTCATTTTAAGTTGAAATTTAGTTTCAGATCATAAAAATATACCAGACAAACATGTATGAAAAGTTTTATGGAAATATATAAGAAACTTTCTGAGATATCATGCGCGCAAAACGAGAAAACCGAAGAAACCGGCACCTGAGAAAAGGAGGCTTAAACAGCTGCTGTTAACATAAATCACTATGGGGAAAGTTTACGCATTTTTACGATAACTTGAAAAACATTTTGCGTATGGTAATAAATAAGGTATCAAATTGTTCAGAATTAAATTGTGCAAAACATATATTTTTTCCAGAAAATTAAATTTTTGAAGGTTAAAGTTCCTAAGACCCCTTAAACTGACCGAAATATCTGTTTTATATGATGTTGGGGACAAGGGTGGATCCAGCATCTGGTTATGGAGGGGGTAATTTCTGGTAGGGGGATTATAAGTGTCATTTTTGGGTAAATAATGGATCTGATGAGGTTTTTTTCTAAAGATAAATCCACAAAGGAGAATTTCTTGAGTAACTTAAAGGGGGTGTCACACCCTCCCCCGTCTCCTCCGAGTACCCCCTGGATCAGTGCCAGGTATAAGGAGAATACTCTACAGTGAAGAGGATATTGTAGCTAAGTCAGTTCTTAGTCTTTTCTTCTCTTTTGTTTTGGAAGGGAGAGGAGGAACAGCTATGAAAGGAGTCACACTTTTTAGAAAATATTTGCGTTATTTTTGATCAATAGACTATTTAAATTTTGAATTTTAACTAAGTAATTGACAGAACACTAATTTTACTACAAAACAAGTTCGCCCAATTTTTCTTTGTTTTTGCATGACATTCATAAACTGATCTCTTTTTGTTGAGTCTCTTGGGTACAATAAATACTGTCCACAATCAAGAGAATATTAGTCTTTTTTATTGTATTCACAATATTGTTGACTAGCAGAATATTTATGTTTTGAATATTAACTAAATAACTGTCGAGATGAGATTTTTATATTTCTGTAAAACGAATTTAAAAAAAATTTCGTATACCAGTTCAAGATACATAGTTGCGGGTGTAATAACTGTAGTCCAGAGTCAAGAGCAAATTATTGTCTCACGTCAGTTCTTAGCAGGGTTTTTTTTTTTTTTTTTTTTTTTTCGGAAAAGTAGACATAAAAAGATCTTTGAATACATTCACAATATTGTTGACCAGCAGCATATTTCGAGTAAAACAGTTCGAAAACATTGCTGTTTTTTTTTCGGGGGGGGGGGGGGGGCATTTGGTGTGTGAACATTGCTCTCTCTCTCTCTTATTTTTATCTATTATTATTGTTTTTTCCCTGTAGATTCTTAAGCAGTCTAAAATTTTTGACAATATGATGTTAGGTACAGTTAATATTTCCCACACTCAGGAGTATATTAACGAAACAAAACATTTCGAGTGTATTCTCAAATAAGAAATCGTTCGGGAAGGGCGGTTAATTGACCAATCGGAAAAACTTACTACAACTCAAAACTTCAGATTTGAAGTGAATTAATCAGAAACAAAACTCGAAACAGATATTGGCGGCTCGAAAGCGATAATCAGCCAACTGCCGCAGCCTTCTCTCTTCTGGTGCTCTGTTCATGGCAGCGGCGAAATTCGCTCGTTTCTCTCACTCTTCGAGGCAACTTTTTCTGCCTTGACGATCGCAGGGAAGAAAAGGGGAAGAGGAGCTTAATTAGGGACGTATCCTGGACCTCCCAAGTCGGCCCACCCGGGTAACAAGGGGTGCCAGGCATGCTATGAATTCGAACGGGTCGCAGAACGTGTCGCGCACCCGCGCTCACCCACAGGAACTCGTGGTGACAGATGACAAAGATGAAGACATTTTTTCCATCTTGCTGATGATCTTTTTTTTCTTCTTCTGCGCCGTTGTTTTGGAAAGGAGGTGAAATGATGGGCTGCTTCGTTGACGTTTATTCTGGGAAGGAGTGAAAACGAGAAAATTAGCGGTAACCGCCGCCGCGAAATGAGGGCCGCAGAAATAAGGAAAGCGTTCGCCAAGGATTTTTTGTCTTTTCTAAACAAAATGTATCTTTTCACGTTTTTGTCTTGTGCTGGCAATTTGACGTGCGCTGCTTCACTTTTCCAACTGTACCGTAATTTGGTGGGGAGTCCCACTTCCACGGAAAACACGTGCCATAAGGACCTGTTTGTAGGGTAGGCAACCATTCGCAGCATAGCAACACATTTACACATAGAGAGGACAAGGACAGGAGAGAGGAAATACATCCATGTCCGAACCGCACTGTTTGAAAAAAAAATCCTGAAATTTTATGGTAAAAGTTACTGGCATCCATCGTAAAATCCTATTTTACTGTAAAATTTTACGGTACAACAAACGAGAGTTTAAAAACGCAAAATGCGAGCTGCAGGTTCGATCTCGGGACTTACGGATTGGCAGGCGGCTTTGCTGCCCACCATACGAGTTGAGGCACGTCAAGTGAGGAGAAATACTATGTTATTTGCTGCGTACTGTATGTTACGTGGTGTATCAACTAGCGCTGCAATCGTTTATTTTCTTCAGTACAATTTACTGTTTTTTTTTTTTTTTTTTGTGATGTAAACACTCCATTTTACAATAATATTTACCATAAAAGTTTTCTGAATTTTTTACAGTGCGCGATTCAAACCCGGGACCTCCTCATTGCAGTCAGACTTCTCTGACTACTACACTGTAAAAAAATCTCGGAAAACTCTCTGAATATATAAAAAAGTTTTCCGTAATACACAGATTCGTACGCCCTCCGCAGTTTTCTTCTATAATCAGAAACGTTTCCGTTTAGCAAGAAAGTAAGAGTCGACGCATGCGCAGATTACACGGCAATTTTATAGTCCAGCAGAAATCTAAACTGAAACTTTCGAAAGCACGCAATGAAAACAAGTGTTGACTCATGTATGCGAAGTAACACTCATCAAGGGGATTAGTAGAAGTTTTGTTCCTCGCATGAATTCACTGAAGATAATTTTAAAGTCTTATATTTTCTTGCTTATGTATCGTCATGAGATTGAATTTGAAGCTATGTCACTTATTTTTAAGTACGAAGTGCAAATTCTCGACGCATGCTCGCGGAAGGAATACAAACTGAAATTAAAAACCAAATAACTGCCTAGAGGACGCCATGTAAATTCATTGCGTCGCATAACTTGTGTAGGTAATTTACTTTTTTCTTGGATACTTTTCTTCTTTCTACCAAATGGGTAATTTTTGTTGGCAGAATTTTATTCTGTCATAAAAATCACCTTTTTGGTGACCAAAGCCTGCAAAAGACCACCACCGACGAATAGGTAAGTCGCTTTGCAACTCTATTACTTTAAAGAGATTTAGTTCATATAAAAAAATTTAAATAAGTGTTATTGTGTACTCTTGTTTTTATGTGTCAATCTCAGTTAATATTTTGGCTGAACATTTATGTATCAAGCATTATGAATTAAATGTTATAATATGCAAATTGTCAGGTTTGATAGTTCGTCTTTAAGGTTGCATGTTTTCATTCTCTTGTAAACAGTGTAGCTAGATTGTATGAAGTAAAAAAAAAAAAAACTATCTCTTGTAATTAGGAACATAGTGCTTCAGTATTATCTAAATGACGATATCTCTTTAAATATTTGCATTAGCGAAACGCTTTAAATTAGTTAAATGTGTATTAATTTATTTAACAAATAAATACATGTATGTATTTAAAAGTGTCTTCATTTTTTTCGTTTTACGAGCCTCAATTTTACCAAAAGCAAAAAAAAAAAAAAAACTTAATAAAATATTTTTGTATTTTTACACCATATTAAAGTATTTGACTTATAATTCATATGATACTTTGATTTATAATGTATATGATACTTTGATTTATAATGTATATGATGTTGCTTTTTCGAGGGGGGGGGGGGTGCTTCATAGCATTTTATGGGTGCACCATCACTCTTATGGGGGGTGGGGGGGATTCTCGTATATATGAAATGGAATAATCATGTAATAGAGTTCAATGTTTTAATAAATAAAATATATAATGCATTTTGCGCACACTGTAAAAATAAAATCAGTAACCTATTTTGAATAAGTATTTATATTTGTGATGAGCTGGAAAGGGCAAGAACAGAAGAATCAACCCGAATGGTTCCAGCAGGGGGACTTGGTGTCATATTTAAATTCATCAATTTCTCTGTTGGTACTTTTCGGTACACTTTGTTCGTCAGAGAAATTGATTTGAGGTGAAGAAATTCCGGAACGCGAAGGGTAGATAAGTCCTGTCAAATTTTATCCGAAGATAAAAGCTATCAAGTTTGATACAAGATATGTTTTTAAGTTCTGCATTAAAAATACAATATGTTGATAGTTTTGTCTTGAAAATATTGAGAGAAAAACTGAAGTTTAAGATTGTTTAACAAACAATCCCCACTTTTCAGAAGGTACCCCCCACTCCAATTCCCCGACGATTTTGTGATTAGGAGTGAAACTAGTAGATTATTTCATAATTTTTCAAAAATTTATAACTGTGCATATGTTATGCTGTTAACCATGCTATTTGTCATTAGAAATTCCAAAAAAAAAAAAAAAAAAAAATCCACGAATGATTCTAAAATTGCTTGTATTATTGCTCTTAGATATGAAAGAATTGAAACTGATATGGTATGCAATACTATAATAAAGAATTATATTTTAGAAAAAATCACGGAAAAAGGATTCCGAAATTCTCGGAAACGTTTTTGAAAATTGTTTGAAGAATTCCGAAATACTCGGAAACGTTTTCGAAACTTTCATGAACCACAGCTGCACAGAATACTCAGAAACATTTCTGGAAATTACGGAAAGAGGATTCCGAAATACTCAGAAACGTTTCTGAAAATTATGGAAAGAGGATTCCGAAATACTCAGACACGTTTTTGGACATTACAGAAAGAGGATTCCGAAATACTCAGACACGTTTCCGGACATTACAGAAAGAGAATTCCGAAATACTCAGAAACGTTTTCGAAAATTTCATGAACCGCAGCTGCACGATATACTCAGAAACGTTTCCGAATTTTTTTTACAGTGTAGACAAGGCCGCTTCCCGAGTCAGTAGATCTATTTTCCATTGAACCAGAAAACGTTTCTATTTCCAGAAAGAGTTTAAACAAAAGGAGCAAGTTCAGCAGTTTAGATTAAGTTTAAACAAAATAAATCTCAAAGCAAAATTGATGATTCTGTTTAAAATTACGAAACGGCCGATATTGTAATGCAAGTCTCACCAAACGTAGAAGCAGAGAAAGTGCTTTCTCTTTTCAAACAGTCTGCTTCGACAGGAGAAGGCAGTGACTTCCTCTTGACAATATTGTCGATTTATTGATATCGATTTGACTTGAATTGACTGGAATTCATTTATCTATATTGATCTCAAAATTTATTACTGAGCAAATGGCAAAATTTTAATTTCCAAGAAAACAAGTTTATATATTTTTTCTTACTTTTTGTGTGATTCTCCTACGCTGTTCTCCTTTTCTGGGGGCTTTTAAGCTGCCTTAAATATCTGTGTGGTATGATGCTGGTTGATTGGTATAATAAACAAAGTCCATTTCGAGAGGACATATAAAAACAATAATTCATTTCTTTGTCCGATTTTTCTCTCTTTTGTGTGTGTGTGCGGGGGGGGGGGAACAGCTAAAAAAGGAGGTATACCTCTTATTTATATATATATATATATATATATATATATATATATATATATATATATATATATATATATATATATATATATATATGTGTGTGTGTGTGTGTGTGTGTGTGTGTGTGTGTGTTCCCTATACAAACCCACAGTTTTCGTCAGATCTCGACCAAATTTGGCAGAGAGGTATACATACATACATATATATATATATATATATTTATATATATATATATTTATTTATTTATTTATTTATATAGATTCTGCTTCTTAAAACTAATTGCCGATGTTTCATTTGCATCGCACTATTTCAGCAGTTTCCAAGCTGGAGCTAATTACACACAAAAGGCTAAAATGGGATTTTAGGAGGGTTTAAGATGAATACAAGGATTGGATCACTTTCAGTCACAAAACGAAATTATTAAAAAAATCTTGTATGTCAGTCTAATTGGTAATAATTAGTGATTGTAAAAAAATGTCCATTGGAAAATTTTAGTTTTTAGGAAAAAACTTGGAGCTAGACTAGCGATGTGCTTTGAATGAAAAAACACCAAATTTTTTTCAAAGTGTTTGAACTAAGCAATATGAATCCAAATTGCCTTATTGATTTCTTATCAAGTTAATGACAAATTGCTGGGAAGCAAGTATTTTCTTTGTCTGAATGATTAAAACTTACAACAAATATTAATTGTTTGTAATTTCCATAAAAAAACACAACTAATTAATTTTTTAGACTAAACTTTTTTGATGGTATTTTCAAAAATGTTACTCACCGTATGGGTCTTAAAAAGCTTGGGAAACACTGGTGCATTTGATGCTATTTTCCACCGAAAGCAAACCATTCCATTCATGTTCCAGGGCAGTGATTGCGCTTTTTTTTTTAGTACTTTTACTTTTATGTTGTAAAAATTCAATCTTATCAATTATACTATTTTTGCATGCGTTGTAATTTTAACATCTTATTTGATGCAGCTTTTCAAAATTCCTTTCAGCATTTCGGAAAAATAGATTCATTTCAACATGTTACATATTTATCTGGTAGTCTCCCAAAGTTTTGTTTTCAATCCGTAAATTTATGCAACTGCTGCTGAGAGTCATTTGAAAAGACAGACCTAATGAACTATGCGGTGTACAACTTTTTCGTAAAATATTACAGACAGATAATAGAGCTACCCATCAATCTACGCTACTATAATAACGCTTTGAAAAAAAAAATAACTTTTTTTATGCAATCGAAAAAATGTGATAAAGTTTCCTACAGATCAGCTGTGAAAGTCGTACGAACTGTAGTTGCGCAAAAATTCCAAATTTAATTTTTACTGTTTTTCCCTTTTTTTTTTCTTTTTTCCACTTTTTTTTCTACTTTTCTTTTCCTTCTCCACCTGTTTTTGCTCTCACTTCATTTTTATACATAATAATGATCTCTATAATCCTTGATTTGGTGTTCTTTAATAATGGATTGGACGTTTTTTAATTTTTAAAATGTCCTCAGACCATTTCAAATAATAAGGTAGATCTAGTTAATCGAAGTTGATCGAACAGAATGTCAGAGTCTTTGAATAACGACTTTAACTACGACTTTAACTAAGAAAACGTCAATCCAGATACTTGATTTCCTAAATTTAAAAAAGTTTTTCCTTTATCTTTTTCGTAAAAAAAAGTAACTGCGTCTTTGAGGGTTAAGTTTTGTTTCTAAGCCATTGGTTGCATAATATCTATCTAGAGTAAAGCATGGTATCACACTCTGCCAGGTAAAACGCCGCAGCAACTGTATTTAACGATTTTAGCAACAATGTGCACCTGCGTCGACTTTTTCAAGAGTATTTGTGTATAAAGAAGTTTCACGTACACACTATAGCCATTTTCAGCGAACTTTTTGAGGTAATTAAAGCTGCACAGCAAATTGAAAGTTAAGGGTAACACTTTTTAGCCTACTTTCCCAGTAAAAGTCAGAAAAAGAAGAAAAAAGCATGAAAGAAGGCTTAATGCATCTTAAAAATATCGCAAAAAACAAAAAAAAAAGTCAAAAATAAATAAAATTATTAAATAAATATTGAAAAATTAAGAATTGGAAAGTAGGGTATTGAGATGGGGAAAAATGTCTGTCGGTCTGTCTGTCTGTCTGCCCCCCCCCCCAATAACTTTTGAATGAATCGTCCGATTCGAGCGACAAGGACACCTCATTCCCATATTTCACTTTTTGATTTGAACTATTTTTTGTTCAATTTTGAACAGTTCAAAAAAACAAAACATTAGCGCCTACGGGGAAATTCAAGGCAATTCCGAACTGTGAGGCGAATTTGCTTCAAACAAACTTTGTAGGAAAAAGCGTTTGATGAAAAACTTGTATATAAAATATCTTTTTGATTTGAACAATTTTCCGTTCAATTTTGAACAGTTCAAATCCCTCAACATTAGCGCCTACGGGGAAACTGAAAGTAAATGTAGATTCCATACTTGAAGGCGGATTTACTTCAAACAAATTTTGTTGGAAATAGCTCTTGATGCCAAACTTCAGACTTCGAGAATTTAGGGGCACTTGACTCCGACTTCGACTCCTGTGCCCGACAATTAATCGGACTCCGACTTCCCGACTTCGACTCTGACTTCGTAGCCTTGGCAAAAATTTATACACGGAGGACAAATGACTGACTCTGATTCTTAGATATTCGACTCCGACTCCTTTATCCCAAAATGAGATTGACTCCGACTCCGACTCCACAGCTATGGTTTTGACTGTGAAATAATTATTGTTGATTTGACTTGTTTTTATTTTTACACTAAAGTTTTAATTAAGGTATTCAGTTTTCGGCGAATGAACTCGAAGTCATTTATGTTTCTACATAAAAATATGCGCAGATGATTTTTTTTTTTTTTTTTGGCAATAAAAATTATTTCTTTAAGTTGACATTTTATTGTTTTTATTTATTTTGGTAAGTGCATTAGTTCATTTAAAAAATGGCAACAGGGGAAAAAGAAACGATATTTTTATTATTTTGATATGATGTATTTATTTTAATGAGCTTATGAATATTAATTATAATATTTTCGTTTTGAAAGCTGTTAAAGATTTTTTATTGGATAAAAGTGTATTAGCAGCTTTGTTTAAAAATTGCTGTTTTATTTATTTATTTATTTATTTTTTTTTTTTTTTTTTAGATGAGTGAGGAATATTTTATTCCTAGAAATCAGCTTAAAGTATTTTAAAAATATGTTTGAAAAAATTCGCGATATCAGCTATTTTTGAGTATATTGATCAGGTACTAGAAAGTAGTATGGGTATACGGGAAAGTAGGCTCGTCTAGTTCTAGACAGAACTTCTTGTTAACACCTAAAACCTATTACATTTTCATTTTTCAGCAATAAAATTCATTTAAAGTTTTCATTTCGTTGCTCTTGCTATGATTTGTAATGATTTGCATTAATTTATTTAATTTTAAATACCTTTTTGCTTATTATAACAAGTTTGGGGATATTATCTGAAGTAGGGCATTTAACATGATGGAGTGGGAATTGCATGACTGTCAAAGTAATATGAACCAAAGCTGCTTTTTATTTATTTCTTTCTTTATTTTTTTGCAATTAAAAATTTAATTCGTAGATTTTTATCCTGATAGATTTTACACAGCATCTATACCTACATTAAGAGAGGCAGGAGGTATAACCTTTTATTTTTCGTTAACTTTTTTTTTTTTTCAGTTTCTGTTTAGATGGCTCGTGATACCCCGAATTCATCTATATGTTCTAAAAAATTAGAACGAGAAATTATGCTTATTGTGAAAAAAAATATTACAACTTGCTGTTAATTGCTGCTGGTTAATTGCCTTGGTTTAGTAATTAAGCGTGGAAGATGGATATGACGATGGGAAAACGTAGACGATAGATCTTATTAGTTAGCTCCTAAGGGATAAAATTTGTTTTAAGGTGCGAAGATTTAGAAATTTGCATAAGATGCTGCATAGAGCCCGATGCATTTGTCTCTGTTTAGTGCTCCAAATTGACAAGTGATACGTTTATATTACTAATTAAAATTCCTTTTTCACTATTTTGCTTATAATATCCTTTTAACAATATTGGATTTTCTGTCTCAATCATTTTCAAATTTTATCCACTTGGCACAAAAAGCCAAAGAAAAAAATAAAAGCATGACAGCTAATACATGTACGTAGTTACTCCCCCTATCACCAACTAGAAGTGAAAACAAAATTTCAAACTAGATGAGAGGTTCTTAAAAAAGAAAGGAAACCAACAAGGGCCGGGGAGGGGGGAGAAACCTAAAATTGGCGAGAGCTTTGGCGACAGATGCTTGGGTGGTGCAGCTTGGTGACGATTTGCAAATGTCAACGCAGAACTGGGGGTGTCACTAAGAGCAAAAAAAAAAAAAAAAAGAGAGAGCATCAGAAGGATGCCTTACATTCGGTTGGAAGTGTATAAAAACAAGCTTTGTTATGATAGACCGACACGTCTGTATCCAAGAAGGGTAAATACGGATACTTCAAGATGATCTTATTTACTTCAACGACTTTTTTTCTTCTTTTTTTTTTTGATATATTTACTTTTTCTTCTGTCTACTGCCGCTGAAGGGATTGAATTTCGTAGTGTGTAGGCACTTGGGAGCTTCAGTTATCAAATAAAGTTGCTTTTTAGATTTATTTATTCTCGTTTTTTCTTCCATTTTTTTCTCGAGTTAACAAGCCGTGACTTTGTACTCAATGTACTTGAGTTACATATAAGATATAATAAGATTTGATTAACTGAAATGAAATAAAATTTAAGTGTAAGCTTAAGTGTTGATCTAAGAGGTTTTTTTTTCTTAAATTCCGTATGATTGGTGAAGTTCTCTCGACCCCCCCCCCCCCACCCGTGAATTTAATCCATTAATTTTTTTGTTCTGCGTGGATTTTTATGAGTCCTTTTTTCTGAATTCAGCATTGTACGCAAATATTATCTTTTTCTTAATGAAAAAAAATGTTTCTGAAACGTTTTATCATTTTTCTCGATATGCACACCACCACTCTCACGTTCTACGAAACCATAAGACTTCATTTTAAAAGGTAGGGTGCTGGTGTCGATAAGGTATCATATTTGCATTGATTATGTCTATCGGTTCTTTGAGAATAAATTGGAAGTATTCACGAGCATCACTTTTACGCCTTAACAAGTAGATAAAAAAATAAATAATAATAGCAAAAACAACAGCAATAACAGTAATAATAACAATAATAACAATAGCAAATAGTAGTAACAATAATATTAGCATAAGAGAACATTTCAAAACGAACTTTAAATTAAAAAAAAGAATGGAAAAACAATCCACTTAAACAATAAAGATAAATTTGGGGGAGGGAAAAACACTTCTCAGTAACGTTTAATGGTTTTAATTAGACTCTAAAAGACTTAAGAAACAGGTTCAAAGTCCATCCATTTACATTTTGAAGTAATTTTTACATTATTTTTCGTTGATCTTTACGAAACGATACACAAAATATTAAAAATATTTTTTAATATCGAATTTGTAGCGCCACATTTTTTATGTATAACGGAATTTAAAATATTTTAACCACATAAACGTTTTATTGTTTCACAACATTATAACAAGAAACGAATGTATTTTTATTGTCAGTTTTGTTTCTATATCAATTATAAGAATTGAAATCATTACTCAAAACTGTTTGGAGTATTTTGGAGTTTGCATTTATTAATTTATGATCATTTATAATTGTGACGAAGTGGGACGAATTTTTACTTAAAGTTGGCTTTTTGCTAAAGAAGTAAATGAACTGGAATGAACGCTTTACAGGGAGATAAGTCAGAAAAGAGTACGTTCATTTTTAAAGTTTTTCCGTTTCGTCATCACTCAAGAACTAAGGCAATGAACTATCATAATCATTAGGAATCATTTAGAAAAATTTTAGAGTTCTTATCTAATTCCATAACCGAACTATATTTTGTTTAGAGACATTTACTGTTACCCACTAGAGCAGTCTGAATTTACCGTCTTTTGGGCGTTTTGGTCATAACAGTCCTTACATGTATATACACTACCGTATTAGAAATGATGTAAAACCAAATGCTAGCCCCCCCCCCTACCCCTCCGACTGCGCCACGTGCTCAGTTTTTTTTTTTTTTTGCAAAAATCTTCGAAAGTGAAATGAAGCATTTTGTGGATAAATGTCAAGTTATCGATTATTTTTAATTCCTTTTACAAAAAAGGAAGTATTGTATTCGCAAAAAAAATTTCACTCAAAAATCGACCAAAATTGTTTCACTTGACCGTCCTTGATGTTCGGTTCCTTTTTCACCGTCCTCTGCAGGTGCTTATCCTGGTCAGTGGCCACCGTCCTCTGCAGGTGCTTATCCTGGTCAGTGGCGTCCATGTCCTACGCACACGCACGCTCATACACATACACACACACATATACACACGCACCTTTACACACATACACACATGCCAACGTGCATACACACAGGTCTATGCACACACACAAACCTACACATACACAACTGTACACACATAATCACCCAAGAAGAGGAACAGGAGCCATTTTTTAAAAACAAGCGAGTAGGGTAGTAACCAATAAGTAAGGTCCTGTCGCAATTCGTGATTGCGAAAAACATAATTTGAATTCAAAATTTCATAATTCAAGTTAATTATGAACTTTTTTTTTTTTTTTTTTGAATCTGGTTTCAATTTGGCCACTGTTGGTGATATTTGAGAGTAAACTATTGAATCACATTAAAGCTGCCATTAATGAGAAAATGACATTAAATTGGAGTAAAAGGAAGTCATGTGATGCACACATCAGCTCGTTTTCTTTGTTGCCCATGTTTGACAAAAGGGAAGAAAACGAAGAAAATAATTCAGAATATCTAATTTTTACTGAAACAACGTTATTTTTTTTTCGAAATAGGCATGTATATATATATATATATATATATATATATATATATATATATATATATTAGGGTGGTCCTTGTTTATATGGGGAAAAAAATTTCGGAATTCAACAAGTGACGTCCCCTAGTTTTGTGACACTATAATAAAAAGTAACGTGTGCAAAATTTGAACTCAATCGGTCAATCATAACACGTGCCCCTAGGTCGTTGAACTTTAACACTTTTGATAATTTTCCCACAAATCTTCCGAGTTTTTACTTCAGACCCAGTAGATCGTTTCTCCTAGGTTTGCAAAATATTTTTACCGTGAGGTAGCACTAAAATTAACCTTTTTAATTACTTTATATCATCTAATGATTTTACTTTGAATAAGAATGAAATAATGCTTTAGAAACTTTCCTTAATCGTACGCTTTTCTCAATGTATCTCGATAGTGTGTATTTTTTCCCGATAGTCTTGGACGGTCTGTAAAATGAATTGCTTTGTGACTCATATTTGGTAAATTAGTTGTGAAATTCTTCGATTAATATTGTGCTCCTCTTTCAGTTTTATCATTCACAATTTTCAGTATTTTAACAATCTTTCTTCCCTTTAAATAGCTTAAACGTTTTGCCGTGAATCAGGATCAAATAGGAAAAAATCTTTTAGTATTTGCAACGTATCAAACTATTTTATTGACTCTATAAAAAGGAAGATCTTTACTAAGAAAGTATTCTAAATCATCTACTGTTATCTGAAATTTGTTAAAAAGTCATCAGACACGTCTTCCTTATCACAAGCATTTTTTGGACTAGTCTTTTCCAATCTTCAAAGTTAATTCTTTCATCCAATACGTACAAAGCTACTAGTTTATCCCTTAAATACCATTAGTGATTTATGAATTTTTCAATCACTGCTTCTGCTGCATGTTTGTCGTCATTTTGTACGCTGCTAGTTTTTCAGACATATTATATTATTCAAAGGAGCCTCGATTGGGTTGCTGCGAAAAACCGTATCTTCATACAGCATTTAATTGTAAAACAGCAGTGAAAGGCTTTCTTTTCATGTAAGGTCAATTTAAATTGTTTCCTAAATATAAACATTTTCAAACAAATATTCTTTTTGCCACCCATGTGGCTCAGGGATAAGCTCCAAGTTGCCGAAAACATATCCCTGTAGGAGGAAATTCACCAGGAAATATTATTACAAGTTATGAAAATTCTCAGTAATCTTTCTCGATTCCGTTTTTTACGAACAGTAATATGTCATCCACTTCGCCTTTTAGAATTTAAGTGGTATGTGTACTTGATTGAAATGTTAAAAGTTCTGAATGATGGAGATCTTTCCACAAAATTTTGAAGCGAATAAATAATTGAATATCTGATCTAGAACTAAGAAAGGCAAGAACTTCTTTAAGGACACACTCTGCAGTACGATTTCAAGTGCATGATGATGGCAATCCAAATGTAATATATCACCGTTCAGTTTTTGCTCTAAAAAATTGCATTCACTATTTATATGGTTGGTATTGCGAGTCGTTGTATCAAACACTACAGCTAGAACAGTTAGCAATAAAGAGCTATCATCTAAGATATCATATACAACTGAAGAAATATCTAAGGAATTCCGAGTAGCTGTTCAATATTCGGACCTGAAGCTATCACGGTAATCCTGTCGGCGTTCTTTTTCCAGTTACACCTGGATGTAGCTTTGTATCCCAGTGAATAACTACAAATCTAAATTTAAATTCATGAAATTTAATTTTACCTCTGGAAGATTTTCTTTTGCTCTCTTAAGGAATGTACGATTGATCACTAGGTCATTTGGATTTAAATTTACTGCATCTACATAGACTGTAAACAAATTAATAACATCTTTATCCCTAATATGGCATTTGTATAACAATGATGAAAGGCGAGCAGATATCAATAGTTGTCAAGCTTTTTTGCATTGTATTAGACCAGCTGTAGAAAACAAAAGTTCAACAGGTTAGGATAGATACCAATTTTGGTTTCTACATCTTGTGAATCGCAAGAATTTGATGATAATAAAGGACTATGTACTGAAATAGAAGAAAAATAATTTAAAGTATAGATTTTTACATTGTTCCGATCTGGATATGTTTATTAAATTTATATTTCAGCTATGAAAAATACAGTATATTTTTATGTTAGCAGTAATCGAGGATTTTTCGAAATTAATATTTTAAAAATTAAAAATTGCATAAGCATTTAGGTATGTTTATAACTAAAGAACAGCGAATTAAAATATAATAGCAATTACTTATATTTATAGCATTGAAACCTTGCGACTCTATTTGACACACCTATTACATACACAAGGAATTTTGTAAATCAACATCCCCAAAGCCTGGAGGAGGCAATTTGTTGTTGTCAAAGATCGTTCATTAATGGCCTAGGTCATTCATTAATGGACTATAGAATTCCTTGTGTCCATCTTGATGGGAAGAAACGTTCCCCTGCTGCTTGGTTGGAACAAGCGCAGAAGAGCGGTACGCTTGACCCAAGGCCATTGACGTACATTTTATTCTCTGTAACATGTTAAATTTTACAGAATGAAAGTGAGAGAATGGTCGATCTGGAAGTAGCAGCACCTATTGAGGTTCAAAATTACTTTAAATATAAAACGTTAGAATATTTTTACATAAAAATGAGAAAATCCGCAATTTTTTCTTCGAAACTCAAAAAAGGGGGCCCTAAGGACACGTGTTAATATTCATGGATTGACTTTAAATTTTGCAAGGATCATTTATTTGTACAATGAAACAAATTGAGGGGACGTCGCGTAAAATATCTACAACTTCAAAAATAAGGACCACCCTTATATATATATATATATATATATATATATATATATATATATATATATATATATATATGTGTGTTTGTGTGTGTGTGTGTGTGTAATTTTTGTTTGTGTGTGTGTGTTCCAATACAAATCCAGCTCACGTCCGATGTTTGCCAAACTTGGCCACAGAGGTTCTTTGATGGTCAAGAATCTTGAAATTTCTCTTCTCGGCATGTTAAAGGGAAGTTTTACACTATTTGTAAAAATTGTGTTAATTTGTAAAAATTACTTATTCAACCTTGGTTGCTGAACATGTTTTACTTGACAAAGCTTTTATTTTCGAGGTAGACCGTGCAACACAAGACAACGCAGCTAGTAAAAATAGTAGCTATCCAAAATTACTTTGGATAGTCTGTGTGGATGAAAACCACGGTGTGAATTACAAATGACAAAAATTTTCCTACTAACTAAAACTGTTCTGATTACTGTTGCTTTTATTTGTTTTTATAAACATTCATCTATTTATTTTACTGTAAGAGTGGTCAAAAATTAGTTTTTTCATAAAATTCTTTTGCATTAAATATTTGAAATTAAAACTGCCTCAGAAAAACTTCGATGTTTATGAAACGTAAATTTTAAAAAATTAGTCTATAAAATGATATTGATAAAACGATGTAAGCGAAAGCGTAGATATGACGAGTAAAAAGTTGTCGATGTATTGATTCATGAATACAAAATGTCAGTGATATCGACCAGGCGTTATACAAATAGAACTTACCCTTTATGAAGAAATCACCAATTAAATGCGCCACTAAGTTACTTGTGGATAATGAATAGTAAATAATTAATAACTTAATGTAACTGAAAAATGATCAGTTGAAAAAAATGATTTATTGATAAAACGACGATGGTTTATACAAACAAGGCCGTATCCAGAAATTTTTTTCGGGAGGGGCCCGGATTAGCACATTGCCCTAACACACACACACACATATAGTATATATAGACACACCAAACGCATAAAAATGTTAACATAGAAGACTTTTTGTCTTGATTTTTAATGATTCCACTGTTTGGACGTTGTTATTTTAATTTCTTATTTTTCTTATTCACTTTGTAGTGGTAAGGATAACAGGAGAGTGTCCCTTTAAGTCGGTTGTAGAACATCCATAACTTCAGGGGTGCTGGGGGCTTTCCCCCGAGAAATTTTCGAAAAAAAAAAACCCTGTATTTTGAGGCCTTATATTAGGTAATTGGGACTACAAAAATATGAAAAAAAACTAGGCAAACAAAGTTTTTTAAAAGTTATACATTCTTTTGCAAATCAAGATCAAACAAAATAAAAATTGCTTGCTCGACAAATCATGGAACTTAATGGACAGAGAGGAGAAAAGAGAAGCACTTCCTCATCTGCTCATATCGGCTTTTAGTGAAGTTTGTTTTTGATCACTCCCCCTATCCCCATTTTTTTCCTTAAATGCCATAAAGTACGAAAATTGTACAAAATAATTTAAAAGAAATAGTGTAGACATTCAGAAAATAAGAATGGAAGAGTAATATTCTGGCCATTTGGACAATTCATACTTTATTTTCTTGATAAGATACAAAATTGAAGAACTTTTCAAGGAATTTCAAAAACTTAAATAATTTTCAAAGACTATAGAACAGTTGAAATTATTTGAAGCTCTTTATTTTCACTTTTCAGAAGTTGATTGCACAGTCTTACAAAATGAGTATAACTTTGTAAGACACACTCGTTTTAAGTTAAAAATAAATGTAACGAAATATTTCTCGAAACAAACTTTTTTTTTCAATCACAAGTAGTGCAGAAAATGAAAGAGAGTATAGTAAGTGTTATTTTTTTTTCTCATACTAAAGGTATTAACAGTATGCAGTAGAAGTAAGAAAAAAAACAATAACAAAAGAACTTCCATGATACTAATTCGGCATTAAATAAATGCAAGACAAGAAACATAGCACTCACAAAAAGGATCTGGAAAATTATGCTACAAAAACGCGAGAATCGTGATTTTTGCATTTTTTACTCAGGATGTATCAAGGAGCTGAATTTGGCACATCTTGGTAACAAAATACTCGCCTGATCGGAAACTAGGGGCCGGCCTTTGGGGAGTCCCCGGCTCGAAATCAGTACAGTGCAAGTTTTATAAGAGTTTTAGGGGGAGGAGTCCAGGGTCGTGCATAGAGGGGAGAAGGGACACCTGTTGGCCGGGCCCGAGCTTAAATGGGGCCCAATATTTTTAAACCTAGGGTTGAAAATATGGGTAAACAATATTGAGGGGGCCCAAAAAAAGCATTTGTGACAGCCCCAAAATTTCTGTGCACGCCCCTGGAGGAGGAAGTGCACAGAAGTCAGTTCGGTAGACTTGAAAAGTCTAACGAACTGACAAAGGGCCTGCTTTAACCCTGGACTTCCCTGAACTGAATTGGGAAAGAGATCAGGAAGTCCTAATTAAAGGTCTAAATTTCAAGTGTGCCTTGCAGCTAATGAGAACTGGAACTGCTTTTTCTGTATTTCTGCAAAATATTATAAATTTTGAATAATAGCAAAATTAAGAATTAAAAAAAACTTTGTCATTTTCCTTTTCTGACATTAAGAATTAAAAAAAAAAAAAACCTTCTGTTTTACGGTACAAAACATTTCGGGTTTCGGGGGGGGGCCGGGCCCGTCAGGCCCCCCCCTCTGGATACGGCCCTGTATACAAATGCATTAAAAGTCCAGATTAGAAACGTGTCGATGAAATGATTCTAAAGACGACATATGGTACTGACGAAACTTTGTATACAGAATAATATTTGAGTTAAATGAAAGGATCATCGATTAATTTAGCCACAAAGTGATTTGCTGATAAAGCAGCGAGAAGGGAAACAAGGAAATATTGCCATATTGCCAACAAGGTGAGAACGCGAAAAGATTTATATATTAAGAATATTGATGAAATGGAGAACATGTGAATGCATGGATACGCCAAGTAAAAATACGTGTCCATGGTATTAGTCTAAAGAGGATGTCTCATTGATACCGTGCATATTCATGTTATACATATTTAAATTTATCATTATTGAAGTAATCATCTAATAATCATAAGTCTCAAAGTGATTTTTTGATTAAGAAGTGTAGAGGAAGTGATTAAAAATTTGATGCAGGACGACAAATTATCAGTTGAAGAAATAATACTTTACAGAAATGTCATATGCAAATGCTTGTATATAATGAAAAAGATATGTCGGGGAAATTCTGAAGATGACGTTCAACTGACGCAGTGTTGGATAGAATATTTTTTTGAAGACAATTGTCCGTACTTTGTGTAGATCGATAAAATGATCGTTAGTCAAATGTGGCATTGAGTGATTTTCTGATAAAGTAACGTAGATGATGTGATTGGTAATTTGAAGCAGGACGAAAAAGGATGAGTTGTAGAAATGGTACATTAATGAAATGGGCGTATACGAATGCGAGGATATGCCGAATCAAGATACATATCCATGAAAGGATTCTGAAGATGATGCATCACTGAAGCAGTTTTGTACAGAATATTTTTTTAAAAGACAACTGTCCGTACTTTGTGCAGATCAGAGGCATAAAATGATCGGGAGTTAAATACGCCACTAAAATATTTTCGGATTAAGTAGCATAGGGGAAGTGATTGGTAATTTGATACAGGACGAAAAAAGATCAGTTGAAGAAATGGTACATTAATGAAATGGGCTAATGCGACTGCGTGGATACGCCGAGTAAAGTCATGTCAGTGAAAGAATTCTCAAGATGGCGTATCATTGACGTAGCTTTATACAGATTAAATTTTTTACAAACAATTGCCCGTACTTTGCACAGATCAGTTACATCAATAAAATGGTCGTTATTTAAACGCACCCCAAAGTGATTCGCTTATAAAGAAGCGTAGAAGAAGTCCATTAAATATGCCTGAACAGGAACTGATCCGTTTTTGAAACAGTATTAAATAAAACGTGTTAACTAAAAAGTTGGTCAATAAACTTATTTTCAGTAGAAGGTAATTCCCGACAAAAATTGTTCAAATAAACCCAAACTACCCTTTTACCCCATTTCACCCGTCACCGCTGAATGCTTTGAAAAGTCAGAGTTAACCAAAGCGAAAAACATCAATCACAGTTCTTTAGGCCCCAAAAAAAAAAGTGTAATGCAGTTCATAGCGTTATTTTAAACTAAAACTTTGATATCCTTCACGACGATGTCATCAGTCTTTAATTGCGCCAAATCTCCGGAAGCAGCATGGAGAGCACCTTGCCAAATGTTCGCCTCTGACATGGGAAGTTAAAAGAGATTCAAACAACATATATCAAGACACTGTAACTAAGAATTAGTTTTTAACTTTTAAGAAGTTCTACTATAAATTAAATAATATGTGCCACCACAAAATTTAGAAGACGCGGGACTTTTACATGTGTTCATTTGCAAATAAAGTGTTAAGAAACATTTGTGTAACTAAATAATATTTTAAAAAGAGCACTTAATTTCAGCGTGTAAATTAAAAAAAAAAAAACTCCGAAATCCTTCTCAAAGATGTCATCAATCTTAAATTACTTGAATCATCAAAGGTACATGCAGAGCACACTACCTAATATTCATTTCTGATGCGAGACAGTAAAAAGAGATTGAGACTTCTTGCTGCACAACATAAGGATAAAAATTAGTTTTTAATTTTCTGAGAGTTGTATTCCTAATTGAATGCACTATATTTTCTTTGAATTCAGAATAAACTCATAAGATATTTCCACGAATGTAATCACAGTTACAGACACTATGAAGCACTTATACTGTTAAAACTGAGAGTTGCATTTGGACCATTTTAGGGTTAAACGTTGGAATACCTAAAACACTCTCTTAGGGGTGCGTTTTGCCATCTATGACACCCTTAAGGGTACCAGAAGGAGCCAAATGGTCTCTTAGAGGTGACATATGGAACAAAATAGTACCTTTAAAAGTGCTATTGGGGCGCCATAAGGGAGTCAAATGGCACTCATGAGGGAGGGGACGCTGGTGCTACAACGTTTCACGCTAAAAGGTGCCATATGCAACCTACAGTTTTAACAGTGTAAAAAAAAAATAGAGATGTAAGTGCCAAAATTAAAAATTTGGAGATAACTAGAACAAATGGTGGAAGAAAGCCTCGTCTGTTCTTCTGGAAAAGATAGTTCTAGTCCTAGCTCTGGTAGGAGCTGCTGCGCAGAATAATTTAGCTTACCCATAATTTAAACTTCGCACTCGTTTTATTTTTTAAAAAAAATGTTCATTTGCATCACTTTGCTTACCACTTCATATTATTTTTTTTAAAATAATAAAGACAGAAGAGGTGTGATCGTAAAAGCCACAGACAATGGAAATTAAGCATAACGTACTTTCAAAAGCCATATGGGTGAAAAAGATATAAATATGAAACAGTACTAAAATCAACGTTTTAAAAATGTGTAAATATTAACACATATTGTTCGTGTAAACATTTACTTAATAAACAATGCGAAAAATATGTTAAAAAGAAAAAAAAAAAGCATTTGCTATCAAAATCTTTAAGATTGGGGGAAAAAGTAATTGTAATGCAAAAGAGATTAAGAAAAAATGATGAACCATTAAATAAATTACGGGATTTCTGAAAAAATGAAAGGTCCCAAAACTAAAGAATCGAAAGAGTTGATACTTCCGCATAATTTTACTGGAATTAAAATAAAAATTGTGGTCGAAATTACAGGATAGTATGACTTGATTTATTTACCCTAATTTATAAACGTAATTTCACACTATTTGTAACGAACTTTTCCAGTTCTTTTAATTTGTTCCGAAAAAAAAGAGTCAATTTTGATAATTAAGTGATTTCTAAAGCAATGAATTAGATTTCAGAACTCGTATGTTTTGACATGCATAATAAAGGTGCATGTCAAAATTCTTGTTGTAAGTTACAAAGGTGTGAAAGTGATGCTTAAAGATTTTCAGAAAAAAAAGGAAGTTTGTAGCCGAAAGAAAATAAAAACTAGAATCCATTATTTCGGGTTAAACTGCTGACAATTTGATTAATGTAGCAATTCCTAAATGACCAAATTTTCTGTAGAAAGTCGCTTGCTACGGTACGATTTGTCAACCGAACAAATATTAATGAATAATAATGACCATTTCTGATAGTATAAAGAGAAGCTTCTGTGCTTATTGTCATTTAGAGCTACTTGAACTGTCAAAAGTCATGCAGAAACGCAGAACAAAGCTGTTTTATACGGTATCCGGAAAAAAATCTTTATGAGATACTTATAGGAAAGAATCTTTATGAAGCAGTGGAAAAGGAAACAGAGTGTTGAGTTTAGTAAACAGCTTCACTCAAAAGATTGTTGGAGGTGAATGGCAACATTTTCTTCCCTTCTCATTTAAAACGAAAACAAAACTATTTTTATTGATAAGCAAAGAAAGTACATGGACGACCGTTTTCTCATTTATTTTTGCACTTATCGGGGCGGGGGGGGGGGGGTGCGCTTGTAACGTATTTATTACAAAATGCTTTAAAAAATAAAAAAACTGACTGCAATAAGAAATCAGTGTTATGTGTTGTAGAAAGCTCCACAAAAGAGCTTACGAGTTCTGAAAAATTCTCTCTTCTTGTGTTTAAAAAAAAAAAAAAAAAAACATAATAGCAATTTCTCAACTGATAAGCATAGAAACAAAACATTTTTTTTTTTTTTTTTTGAACCCTTAAATCTATCTGGGAACAAAAACTTTCAGAAATTATTTATTTAAAACAATTATATGACCGGGAAACCGATCACGATATAAAAAAAAAAAAATCAGAACTAAATTATGTAGAGCTCTACTCAAAAGCCTTTGCGCGGAAAAAGAAGGAAAAATCTACTCTCCGTCTGCATAATAATAAAAATATTAAAATTTTCAAATTGGTAAATGAGCAAAATTAATTTACTACGATTCCTTTCAGCATTAGAAAATAGAAGTATCATAAAACAGTATTTAAGAAACGCTAAATAAAGAAGCAAATCACAATATAAATTCAGTGTTAAAATTTAGAGGGAGCGCTACTCAAAACTATTTCTGAGTGAGTCTCCCCCTGTGAAAAACCGAAAACATTACAGCTGCTTTTTGGATGGTATGTGAAGAAAATCCGTGAAACTTTCTTTAAGTCTTCAAAATAGTACTTAAAATAATAAAGAAAGACTTTAAGATATTTGTTATGACTAGTTTAAAACAAAGAATCACATAACAATAAAATATCCGTGATGTATTTTCCAGAAATGTATTTAAAGAATTTTCGGAATGACGATGAGAAGATGCGAAAATCTTTTCATCGTCTTTCTAAAAACGAAAATATTAGCGAATGTTCTTAAACTTATGAGTTAATTAAGTCCTCGAAATTTTCTTTGACTTCTTTAATCTATAGTAAAAATTAAATAAATAAATAAAACCTTTGTAAGAGATTTGTTAGAAAAACCCTAAAATAAACGATCTGATGTGTGCATCACATAACTTCCTTTTACGCCAATTTAATGATAATAGCACCTTGGAGTAAGCAAGGACACACTAAATATTTTCGCCCTTAGTTTCTTGCGAACCGAAGCAAAAAAAGTTTTATACAGATTTATTTCCCCATTATTGGCAATTTTAATGTGATTCAGTGGTTAACTCTTTAAATGTCACCAAAATTGGCGAAATTAAAACCAGATTTGAAAATTAGAAAAAAAAATCGCCAAAACTTCGCGGCCAAAAGCTTGGCAATATATCCCCAAGGGTATGTTAAATTATAACGCTAGTTGAGTTAGCCTTGAAATTAACAACGATTCCCCCCCCCCCCACTCCAAAATGGTGTAAAAGACCTCCTTAGGAACATCCGAATGCAATCAAAAGGGAAGGTGCACAAATAGACCCCACTAGGAGTCTACGTACGTTTCATTTCAATTTCAACGTTCTAGGACATACCGTTTTTGAGTTATGCGAGATACATACGCACACACAAACATACGTACATACACACATACGCACATACATACGTACATACGGACGTAACGAGAAAACTCGTTGCTTTTTTCTCGGTAATCGTCAAATGGTTATTTCGCAATTCTATACGTCCCTAGACATATATCCACGTGTGATCGGGTCAAAAACAAACTCAACATTCTTTCAGGGGTGAGCAAAATGGAAATTAAGGCCGATTTTTGAGTGAAAATATTTCCGCGATTACAATACTTCCTTTTTAGTAAAAGGAAGTAAAAACCAGACCAAAATGTAACTTCAATGCTGAATTTTGCACGGAAATCTATTCAAAATTCTCCTTGTGTCTGAAAAAAAGAAATCAATAGAGCTGTTTTTACTTCGTTTTACATAGTAAAGGAAGTATTGTATTCCCGAAAGAATGTTCACTCAATAATCGGCAATAATTTCCATTTCACTCGCCCCCGAATAAATATTGAGTTTTTTTTTTTTTTTTTCAACCCGAGCACACGTGGTTAGATTCCTAAAAACGTATAGACACCCGAAATATCCATTTTGACGATCCCCGAGTTAATTACAACGAGTTTTCTTGTGACGTTCGTATACGTATATGTATGTGCGGATGTGTGCGTATGTATCTCGAATAACTCAAGAACGGTATGTCCTAGAAAGTTGAAATTCGGTACGTAGACTCCTAGTGGGGATCTAGTTGTGCACCTCCCTTTTTGGTTGCATTTGGATGTTCCAAAAGGGGTCTTTTACAACTTTTTTTTGGGAGGGGGGAATCATTGTTAATTTCAATGCAAAGTCAAGCGGTGTTATAATTTGCAAACACTTGGCAATATATCACCAAGCTTTTGGTTGCCAAGTTCTGTCGCCAGGCAGGGTTTTTTTTTTTTAGTTTTAATATGGTTTCAATTTGGCTACTATGGGCGATATTTAGAGAGTTCACCATTGAATCACATTAAAATTGCCAATATTGAGAAAAAATTTCTGTATGAAACTTTTTTTTGCTTCGGTTCGCAATAAACTTGTGGTGAAACTATTTAAAAAATTTTTTTTTTTTGCATACTCCAAGAAAAAGGCACAATTATCATCAAATTAGCGTAAAAGGAAGTTATGTGATGCACACATCAGCTTGTTTTTTCTGGTATATGAAAAAATTTTGTGTAACTTTCTTTAAATTTTTGAACATATGCAAAATACATTTTTTTTTAAATTTAATTTTGCTGAGAACTCCACCCAAAATTGTTTTGGGATAAAACTATTTTCCCCGTCT
The DNA here is from genome assembly GCF_026930045.1 of Uloborus diversus. Lineage (NCBI taxonomy): Eukaryota > Metazoa > Arthropoda > Arachnida > Araneae > Uloboridae > Uloborus > Uloborus diversus. Next base: position 104,673,913 of record NC_072734.1, read on the forward strand.
CCGGAAAAACGAAAACATTACAGTTGCTTTTCAGTTTATATACCAAAGCAATTGTGTGTCGTAAAGACACAAGTAAAAAGTTAAACTTCTACCTTTTCTCTCTGTGTGTGTGTGTGTGTGTGTGTGTTTTTTTTTTTTTTTTTCATTCTGAACTGTCACTTCCCTCGCACGTTTTCTCTTACGCCACGCCCTTGGACTTTCTACACCTAACTTAAGCATATTCGTTGCATATTTTAATGAATAAAATAGATTATAAACAACGAGAAAACTAAACCATATTCAAGATCCGCTTTTTAATTGTTTCCAAAAATAATGAAAAATAATAGTATTTATAAAGTAAATTTGTGAATAAAAAAAAAACTAATTTCAAGGCTGAATTTTTAAGTAATGTGGATTACGCTTTTAAACTGATCACTTGACTTAAATCAAAGAAATCTTGGAAAACCAGCGTTAGTTGAAAACTTGAAAATACCCAAATCCACAATACCCAAATCCTTGAAATTAAATTGCTAAATTTAATAGCAAAAGTAAACTTCTAATTGCTATTATTTTTCATTGACTTTGGCAACAATTGAAAAGCTGATGTTTTTTAACTTTATGATTATTATTATTATTATTCTTCGTTTTTGGCAACAATTAAAAAACAACTCCGTCACTTCCGTCACACAAAAAAGCTTGAGGATCAGAATTTCAAAGCCCTCGCATAAAAAGTTTCACTTCAAAAAGGGGAGGGGGAGGCATAAAGGAAAAAAATATTTCTTCTGAATAATTTAAAGCGAGGAATTATATCCCAATTAAAATCAATGCTGAATTTTGTTGCTCCTCGCTCCACACCAAGTTTTTTGGAGCGAAATTCTGTTCTTCGACCGTCTCTAGAAAAACGAAAGCATTTAGATCTAAATGAAACTCTTAAAACCTACAGCCGTAAGTTCTTTCTTACTCCTAGATTCATGAGCTTGTTTACAATTGCTTTCGTATCCACACTTAATGGATCGCGGGACATTGTCGCTTTTCAACCGTCGCCCACCTCAACAAAATGGGAAGTTATTTTCAGATCCCATCCCCTGTGTCTTTCTCACTGATGTTCGCTCTCGAACATGAGACGTTAATTAGTTGGCTTGTTTCAATGTTCTTTTTTCTTCTCTCTCTTCGGTATTTTTTCCCTCAGTTTGACATTCTGAGCGTATTTTTACGCTCAGACTTCAGCCCTGGGTGTCGTTTTACAGCTCTGGTGGGGAAGAGAGGGTTTTTCGACCTGTGAGGTCTTCCAGGTCTCCTCGTCTGTCACATTCCAAGGGGGTTTGCGAACACAGTCCCCGGTGTTCTAGAAAAAGGGTTCCTTTCTTTGCCTGGATCCATTCTTTCTCAGGACTTGATCGATAGGCGTGAATTATTTTATCTAGGCAAAGATTTTGCAGGGATTGCTGTCTTATGTCAGAATAGGAGTGAACAGAAGCCAAGCTGTGTATTCGAAATTCTATATGAACTTACAATTTAAAGTTCTATATTCTGTATCTGGTTTAAATTTGAAATACGGTGAAACAAAGATACAACTATACAAGTCTAGTAATTTTATATGGAGGGGAAGCTGGATAGTGAATAGAAACTACGTGATGATCTTTGAATGGAAAATCTTGGGAAGAACATTTGGAGCAGTAACGAATAACAGAGGATGGAGAACAAGACAGCAAAGTACAGTACAAATTTGGAGAACCTGAAACAATACGAGTAATCAAGAGCTCGCATCTAAGATGGCTTGATCGTAAATACAGGTATGGCGATGAAACATCGGTGAAAAAAATGGCATCCCAAAAGTCAGATGCGAAGAGCCACGTATGCTGGCCACGTATCCAACAAGCTGGACAATGTAGGGAAGTAGTAATAGAACATGGGAGTGAACAAATGGAGGATAAGTAGGTCATAATGGTGGAAATTGATTGAGGCGACCGAGATATGGATTTTTCTGCAGTACTTAAAAAGAAGAATATTTATTTGTATTTTCTCATTCATTGGTGAAATTTTAAACACCAGTTCAAATTTGAAGCACTATGGGGTGTAAAAAGGTTTTTCTCCACTTTTCGTTTGGTATAATATGCGTTACTTTAAATGGAGAACCATGGCATTTACTCGGCATTCCCTTTAAGTCTTTTTTTTTTTTTTCATACTTTTTCTTTTAAACTGTATCAAGTGCAGCAGAAATTGTTGTTTTGAATATTCTGAGAATATTTGAAATTATTACAAGCTTCGAAAAAGAAATATGTATTTCGTTTCATCACTTTTTCCTGTATTTGTCATACATTTAATATCTTAACCTATTAGCATCCAAATGAATTCAAAACTAAAATATAGTAAAGAAATTTTAAATTATATAAAAGACATAAAGAAGCTAAACTATGAAGTAAAAGTACAATCAAATGGTTTTATAGAATGCATCTGAAGTAGAATCATTAGAAAGCGATTCGTTTTCTGACGAAAGTGAAGTAAAGATGTGCATTAAATAAGAAAATGAAGTAAAGATGTCTTTTAAATACAAAAGTGAAGTAAAATTGTCCGATAAATACGAATTTATAGTGAAGTTTTCCTATTATTACGACACTGGGGATTTAATCGCAAGTAGAAAACTCAAGTTTAGCGACACAAATTGTGAAATATTTCACCTACACGTGTTCTTGAGCTATATGGAGCTCCCTCTCTCAATATGAAAATTTTGAGTTGCAGGATTCGAAACAGAAACACAATGAAATTTCCACTCAAAGGAAAAACGTTTACGTTTTATTTATAACTAGTGGTATCCGCACGGCTTTGCACGTAGTAGAAAATTAAAAGGTCATTATCTCGCCTGTACATTTACAAATAATGGATGATGAATTTCTTGCCAATTTGCTGCGTTCATTTGTTCGCCCATGGTTGCATATGGTAGTCTGCTCGTCCACGTTATGATAATTTGTTCTTCCGTGTTATGAAAATCTGCTCGGTAAAATATTTTTAAAATTAGAATAGAAGAAGAAAAAAATCAAATTCTCGAAAAATCGCTTCGAGGTGCACACTGCCATGCTACAAACTAATTTTATGCTAAATTTCATGAAAGGCGTTCGAACGGTCTAGGCGCTATGCGCGTCACAGAGATCCAGACAGAGAGAGAGAGAGAGATCCGGACAGAAATCCAGACGGAGAGACTTTCAGCTTTATTATTAGTATAGAAATCATTCACAGAGATTAAATAATTCACTAAGACTCTGGAATCATTTATAAATCGGCAGAATGCTCACTTATTCGGGAATGTGACGAAACCAAGGGGAAAGACATAAATTTGACAAAATACTCTGTTTAAAGAGAAACAAAATTTCTAAAAAGGTGACCCTGACGTTGATTGAAGTCTACCGTAAGGACAAGCAACCACGACTGTCAGATAGAAAATCAGAGTGTGTCTTTCGTATTACGAAATTACACCGTTAAGTTCAATTTTTCACCAAGAAACTGATTAAATCTAGCAAATTTTGAGTTGCAACTATTTTATTGGTGATACGTTTAGCCAATGTAATGGTGCTCACAAAAGCTGGTGCATTGTTTTATTAGTGAAATTTATCACCATTACGACCGATACAGCTAAATTTTGCTAGAGTTAACCAATTTCTTGATGATACGATTCTCCGATGTAATGGTAGTTATACACACTGGTGTTTTTAAATGCGTTATTTATTAGTGAAACTTTTATGACTAATACGATGGTTGCAGCTAAATTTTGCTAGATTTAACCAATTTCTTTTTAATACGTTCCACCGATGTAATGGTGCTTACACAAACTGGTGCTTTTAAATTCACCATTACACTAGTGAAACTTTTCACCAATAAGATGGTTGCAGCTAAAATTTTCTAGATTTAGCCAATTTCTTGGCGATACCTTTCAGCGATGTAATGGTACTTTTACAAATTGGTGTTTTTAAATGCACCATTATACTAGTGAAACTTATCACTAATAAGATGGTTGCCGTTTAATTTTGCTAGATTTAACCGATTTCCTTGTTCTACGTTTCACCAATGTAAAGTTTTTACACGAACTGGTGTTTTTAAATGCATCATTGCACCATTACATTAGTGAAACTTTCCACCAATAAGATGGTTGCAGCTAAACTTCACCAGTTTTATCGATTTCTTGGTGAAACATTAAACTTTATTTTAAAGAGTGAAGATGCAGGAGACGAAGAAGGAATGAGAACACATAATTTAGGTTTGCACTTGTTTATTTTTTACAGGGAATCAGAAACTACACACTTCACATAGTTAGAGTGCAGTAGCAAATGAGCGCGAGGTCAGATTACTTGAGCATTTTTACATCACAGTTCACGTGACCTCACCAACACGCTTTCATAGGAACAAGTTGAGTAGATACTGTAGTTTATATTGGCAAAAATTCTGTAAACCACAGAAAAGTTGGATCTGAAATCGGAAGACGCCCCCCACCCCTTCATTCTATTGAGACGCAGTGAAAAATTTAAGTATCAGTTTGAAATAAGGCTCGTTCATTTAGATTTATTGTGTGTATTGCTAAAACTGAGCTATATAATTAACTGGCGTGCTATCTCAATGGTTTGTAGTCATCTGTTTCATTTGAGTAACAACCCGAACAGAGAAGAAGTTCCACTTTCAACGATAAATACTACATTTTATTTGTTTACGTTTTATTTTGACTATAAAATAGCTTCATCTTAATGTCTTGATAAATTAAGACATTAAGAAGACTAAAAAGCCCTCAATACGAATTTCGTAATCAAATTAATTTCAACACAAATTAAAACTTTGAAGAGACCGCAATAGAACAATATATATTCTTAATTGAATCATAAGTCTTAGTTAAACAACAGCTGTTGCTATTTTATGGGAGACTAAGGTTAATTTAATTAATTTGTGTATTGTTAACAATTGTTTTTTTTAGTAAATTATTTCTGGTTTATATCCACAAAATCAAGAATGCAGGATTCAGCTATTGGGATAAAAACTTTATAGATAATCTATAATTAATGAAGAAGCAAGATCAATAGGAAAAAATATGTTTTTCTATAATTAATGAAGAAGCAAGATCAATAGAAAAAAATATGTTTTGCAAATCCTGAAGGTATTAATTACAAAAGCCTTAAAAATAGCAAAGTTTTGAGTTGTCATATACAATTTATAAATTTTATGATTAAAATTTATATTATTAACACTAGAACACTATGTCTATTAATTTAAGTGATATACCAGTTGATTAATTTTTAATTCAATTCTTACTTCAAAAAAACATATTTTGCTAACGCACAGTTATTGTCGCTATTGATTGACAGTTTCGGGCACTATGATGTCATATGTGTCAACAACAATATTCAGTGAATGCTACGAAAAATATTCATTTATAAATTAAATAAAAATTACTTCTGTACCATAAATGAAAGAAATTTTTAGAAGCAATTAGTACGGAAAATAAACAAACATACATATATATATATATATATATATATATATATATATATATATATATATATATATATATATATATATATATATATATATATATATATATATATATATATATATATATATATGTGTATGTTTATATATATATATATATATGTTTATATATATATATATATATATATATATCAAGTACAATAAAATTACAGTCGTTTTTATTTTACACCGAATTTCTCAACTTATGCCACTTTACTCTGAGGAGTGTCACTTTCATAAAAGTAAATGAAACATCTTATAAGTAATCCATTCTCTCTATAAAACCGGGATTAGGGAAAATACAATGCTTGATTAATAGAAGAGTCAAAAATGATCAAACTGTACACATCGTAATTTTACCGGGCACCTTCATCATTGCAAAGAACAGAAACTGGAACCACTATTGCGCAACCCTGGTGCGCAGATTCAGTATTGTTTTCTAATAAATTGTATCTAGCATTTTATTACGTACGCAAATTTCACCTATATGGCGTATGGTTTGTTGAAGAATCTTTACTAAGTTCATTCGAATCTTTCTTTGCACCATAAAAGTACGGCATGTACCTGTGGATGCCATAAGTATCAGCAGATGGTGCTGACATCGTTGTTGGCCTCAACACATTGCACGCTTGAGAATTGGCTGCATTCGCTGCACAGAGGAGTCCGAGTTGGTGGCTGAGGCCACCTGCCCCCCACTGGGCCCACATGTGGGCCCTGTTTGCAGGGTTCATTGCATACATAGCTGGAAGACTGGCCAGCATGCCGTATGTGTCTGTGAAGGAAGGCAAGGATCCGGAAGGTTTCCATGGCAAGATAGGTGGTCTCAGTCCGAGGAGGTTTTCTCTGGCTAAAGCTGCTTGTAGATCTTCGCGTTCCGGATGCTCCAAGAGCGCCCGGAAGGGTGAATGTAAATAAGCTGGGTCACCTATTAGAGCTTCCATGGTGTCCCTGAAATTGAGAGAAATAAATCAAGTTTACAATTAACATCCGAGGTCACGAAACAAATCGATTTTTCAATTTACTACAGCGGCAATCATAATATGAGAAAAGCTATTTCTTTGTGACGAAAAGTATAATGCTGAAAAAGTGCAAAATTTTGCAGACGCATGTTTTGAGGTTCAAAGGAAATCCTTTTTCAAAGCAAAAGCATGCCGAAGCATGGATGGAATGAATTTGTCGGATATCTGCATAAGTTCACAAATTTCTGCAAAGAAAAAGGTGTTAACCGCGAGATGTGTGTATGAAATATTTCACGAATTTTGTACTTTTTTAACGTTGTTGTTTATTAGTTTCACGATTACAGTTCATGAAAAATCACATAAAATGGAAGAATGCATTTTAAACGTTGTCACAATTAGGTGGATTTTCTTATTATATTATTTATTCAACTATCATGATTTAATGAATGAATATTGATTAAGTTATGTGACTCAAAGAAGAAATGACAAGACCAGCAATATGTATCTAGGATCTTGTCGTCAGTTGAAATTAATTGTGTTTCGTTTCTCGTCTTCTTTTTATCATTTGTTTTCAGCATAAAGCAAAGGAAGTTGCTCATTACGCGATCACGTAAAAATAACAAAATAAATAAATAAAAACTCAACATTAAAAGCCCCACGTATTTATTTATGTCCATTTTGTATACAAATGCCATCCTTTTTTTCCCCATTAGTGTAACCAGTTTCAAGATTTTATGGAATGGTACACGACTGTGTTAACACATTTGAAGCTTTAAAGTAGTGATAGGCATTATCGAGTTATCATACTCGAATCCCTCTATTATTCAAGGTCATTCGAGAACTATCACGAGTCTCGATTATCAGATCTACAGTTCTCGATTATCACAACTCGAGTTCTCGAATATCGTATCTCGCGTTCTCGATTGTCACATCTCGAGTTCTCGATTGTCACATCTCGAGTTCTCGATTGTCACATCTCAAGTTCTCGATTGTCACATCTCGAGTTCTCGATTATCGCAGCTCGTTTTCGATCACGATTATCACATCCTGAGATCTCTATTCGAAATAATCTAGAAGTCAATCGCTCGAGATCTCGATCCGAAAGATCTCGATTGCAATTGCTCGAGCACTCAATTTCAAAAGATCTCGATTATCAATCTCTCGAGATCTCCGTTTCGAAAAATCTCGATTGTCAATCACTCGAATATTGATAAGTACTCGATTCCCGAGATCTCGATTATCAAAAGTGCTCGATTATATCCTTTACCACTTTAAAGTGACGAAACTTTTCTGGCACATTACGTTATCCTGCTTATAGTACCTTCAGGTGATATTAGACTATAGCTATGTTTTATTTCTCTTTGAGAGAAAAAATTTGGGAACATCACACTAGGTAATAATGATTAAATCTGTAATACGGATGACTACGAAATGAATCTCATCAGTAAGGTTTTTGAAATAGAGGTCTGGCCTCCAAAGGATCGGAAGAGACGATATAAATTTTAAAGAAATAATGTAGAGTAGACCAATCTCTCTTTCTTAATAAAACATTATTTTTTCTGAAACCAACTATCACTTAAACGTATAACTTGTTTAAATTACATCAGTTAAATTAGAACTTGGGTGAGGCATCATTATAATCATTTTGACATGATGTATGTATCTGAATGACCAAATTTCGCCGAAAGGAGGTCGGATGTAATTGCTCAGAGATACCTCTTGCCCTGTTAAAAAGAATACCACACAAAAGCTGACTTTATTTTCCTCTATTCCACTCAAAACATTTAATTCCAATTTGCTTATCTCTCTGATGTTGCTTTTTTTTCTTCTCGGGCATCCATGACGAAGAGCTTCAGCAGACAGCTTGAAGTACGTCATTCATCTTGCCATGAGCGGAAGAGGAACTATTTCCTTCCGCCATTTCCCACCCAATGAATGCTTCCTTCTGTGATGAGGTCGCCAATAACCCGTAACGTGTTATTTGAGTATCCATCTCCCCGTTCCTCCGCGGAGTAGGATCATTTCGTTCTTGTCTTATTTTTCTGTTTCGGGGGAGTGTTGATATGTTTGGAGTCTTATCGCGGGACTTAGGAGGTTAAAAAAAACGAGTCATTCTTCGCTTTGTCAAAAGTCTGATTGCTGGAAAACACTTTCATTTTTCTTGACGAACGGAAACAAGTAATCTTGTTGAAAAGTGGTAGACGGTGTGTTAATGCGGTAATGTATGACTTTCATCTGATGGCCCGGAGGTCATCGGGTGGTCCTAAAGTAACACAATATGCAATTTATGTCTCTGTAGTGAGTCTTGTTTTACAAAAATGCGTTTTGGAATGAAAACATTTGATATCACACTTCCCTTTTTTCGTGTTATTAAATTGCTTCGTATGGAGTAGTAAAATATGAATTTAAATGACAATTTAATGGGTCCCTTAAAAGGAGGGAATATGTTACAAACTAAAAATTTTACAGGAAGGACTAAACAAAGAAGAATATTAACTGAAGAATATTGGGGTAGACTGGGGCAAGTTTACGCAGTGCCCTTTTTTCAAAACGTATTATAACTGGAGAGCCAACAGTCATAACAGATTGATGCTGTTCCCTATAGCAAATATCCTCACAAGTTTTTGAGCATCAGTCTAACTTCAGTCTAGCATGCAGAAAGAATAATCTGTTTTGTACCAAGTCGAGTAGATTTTGACTTGAACGTTTTGAAGCTTATTGTGAATAAATAATACACAGTTAAGAACAAATAAATATATAAAAATTATCAGAATTGTATCCTTTTTTGAGAACTGTTTGTGTATAAGCTGATCTTTTTTTTTTTTTTTTTTTTTTTTTGGCACGTTAAAAATAAATTTAATGTGGCGATGGGGCAAGTTTACGCGTTGGCTCGCGTCTTAATACCTTTACGCACGTTCTTTCTGTGTTTCTGCTAAACGTGCCCTAACGCTTCGTTCGCTCCGAACTGTCTCAAAACTTTTTAGTATTTTCAGGCTATTTAGTTTCGAAACTTACCATTTAATTTTTAATTGAGTTACATATTCGTATCTTATAGCCTACAATTATGTGGTGCAGTCTTCATGCCCATTCTGCTTTTACTTTATACCCTATTCAGTCTGTAATAAATTTGCAAAATTTTAACGATGGTAAGACATTATGTTCAAAACACTAACAGAACCACGTTAGGTGTCAAAATAAATATGTGTAAATGTGCCCCGAGTCCGGTGTAAGTTTACGTAACCGACTTGGACTCAAAGCTATTTTTAACGGTTAAAAATACAAATTGAGAAACACTGAATACAGTGAAACCTGTTTATAACGGTACTGTCTATAACGATAACCTGTCTATAACAATATTTTTTTTTTCGCCCCAGCAAAATGTCAGCATGAATAATCCAACTGTCTATAACGATAACCTGTCTATTACGGTATTTGGGGGGGGGGGGGGGCAACAATGTCATTGTTGACAGGTTTTACTGTATACTAATTTTGACTTTATTAACTGCTACATAAAAAGGCAATTTCTAAAATTTTCTAAGTTAAAGTATAAAATTTAGAAAATTCATTCAAAAAAAAACCGCGTAAACGTGCCCCGGTCTACCCTAATGAAAATCAAGTGTAACATATGCCCTTCTTCCACAATCATTTCGCATAGCAACAATAATACTAAAGTTTCGGTTTTGTGAAAAATGCATTATTTTTTGTCCTATTTCCACAAAAAAACCAACCAAAATTTGTAACATATGCCCTTCGTCTTGAGACCCATTCAAGTGTAGAGATTAATATTTGTTTATTTGAACTGAACCAGGTTTTAAATTTAAAAAATAAATAATTACGTTGAATTTACTTACCGATCGAATTCTGTTAACCTGGAAGAGTCTCTGAAGCCTTTGGCGAAAGGATTGCTGTCTATTTTGAGCTTGGTTATCTAAGAAGGCGAAGGACAACTTTAGAAAATAGATTTTATCTATCATACGCAAGAATAGCAACTAAATACCTTGTTTAAGGTCATTAATAACATTTTGCTCGTATAACTGAGACATAATTTTAAACTTTTACTTCTTATTATTTACTGCTTTTTCAGCAAGATTGCAAACATGAACTTGAAAATGTTAACCTAATACTCTTGTTGACTTTGAAGGCCAACGTTTTGAATACAATTATTTTACATTAAGGAACAAATGCTTCTATACTGTGTACACATTTTAGATGCTATTGTAATTTTTTGCTACTGCTATTTTCTATTACTGTTGTAGCATATACATCACATTGACACATTATAACATAGTGACCACTGACCAGCCAATATTTTACTTCAAAGTGAAATTGTTTCTCGTTTCATCAAGGTCATAGCGGTAATAATTCCATTATATTTAGGTTCTTTTTAATTGAAATTAGGATATTTCAATTAATAATACCAATTATCCACTTCTTCCTTCAAAAAATAATTAGCGTAATTAGTATTAATTAATTATATGCTGTTCGAATCTATGGCGCGAGTAGATAACTGGTTTGTCAACCAATATCTCATCAGAATATACGCCGATGAAACTTATCTAAACATTCTTAAGTCTTCCATTCAACTGGAGAGTGGAGGCGAAGTTAAAAAAAAAAAAAAAAAAATTACATTTTATTGTTTTTAGCAACAATAAGAGTATTTATTTTTAAATCTACTCCAATGAGATTTAGTTAATACGAAGTGCAACGTATAACATGTCAACCTGTTTTGTAGTTTGAATTGAAATTCTATTGCCGAGGGAAACGGAGATTTAATTTTGGTACTTTATTAAAATCGTATGATTTTAATTTACGTAATTTCAGTTAGTACTGCATTACACAATGTTTTTTGAAATTACATTGTGTTATTAACTTCAACTAATCACAACTTATTCAAATCCATGACAAAAAAATCAGCTGACTTTTCAAACAATGTCATTTTAATACATTAATCAAACTTATATGTCTGATCTTAATCTTCAACTGAACTTGATAGTAAAAACTTAAAAGAAGATATGTATTATTCAGGGAACACTTTTTAACAAAGTTTCGGGTGAGTTGAATTTTTGAGTTGTTTTGGAGTAAATAGTCATTCTAAAACGATAGTTAGTTTTCTTTTGCCACACATACACACACACTCAAGTTAGGTTATTTCCATACACATACAACTTTTATGAATGTTACCACTTTACACGGAAGAGTGCACAACACAGGAAGTTCTACTGCTCTTCTAGTGGCTGGCAAAGACTTTAATAAACCAAAAAAAAAGGTTTTTTCTTTTTTTTGAAAAGTATTATTATTATTGTTTGTGACAAATTTTAATTAACTTTAACGTCCAGGCAAAATGAGTCCATTTATTCTAATATTTTTCCTAACATTTTTCCAAAACTGTCCTGCTTTTTGTAAATTGGTCGCTTCGAGCAGTGTAGCTTCGAAACTTGACGTGACGAACTAAAACTGGCAACATTTTCGACTCCGAGACCATAAGTTAGTCAAAAACAAGTCACAGATTTAGACAACCGAATCGCCGTTTTCAAGTGTTATGTACCCATTTATTATTACTGAAATTGGGTCCGAAATTAGCAATAACGTTATCCAGTGTAATTAATGATAACAACGCGAAGAGTTTTTGAGATTACAAAACTTCCCTAACTGAATACAACCAAATAACAAAAAGGTAAGGAAAAGTTTGTGTAGTAACACACGTCTTCAAAACAAGGACCCGAAACTCCAGGAACAAGATTTCAAGGAGAGATAAGGTACCTGAAGCAAGAAGCTAAAATGTGATATATGGGGAATAAAATTTCAAAGTTCTTTTTAAAGTACTTTCTATAAATAGATATAATCCTCCTCGAAAAGAAAAGGAAAATTTATGCGTGTTAAAATAGCAGATTAACGACGAAAAATCTTTCAAGTTTAAAATGTAAAATGTGTTCGAAACAGTAACATCAGTAACAATAATGATGATGCTGTTTAGAAATTTGATATGGATACGAAACCTTTCGAGTTAAGATCCCATACATAGTAGCAGTAGGGTTTTCAATCCCGAAATCCTGATCCCGAATCCCGCGGTATCCCGCAGGATATGTAACAAGATTGATTCCGTGGGATTTTGCTCTGAATCCCGCGGGATTCCCAATCCCACAGACTGTTTTCTATTCAAATATTTTTTCGTTTTTTCTGCTCATCAAAACGACTATTTTTACAAGCATCATCTGAAGTTGAAGTTCTTCCTCGTACATCTGCAAGAAGAGCAAGAAAAACTTTGTCCTATATGACCAACAATGGATTTACCACTTAAGAACGCAATAAAAATAGAGTATATCTTTCTGAGAATGAATATGTATTCTCATTCGAGGTTTCAGTTTTCATGCGTTCTTCAATTGAGAAAATGCGTAAAACTTATAAGCATTTTCGAAAACTATTACTAAAATTTAAAATCCAGTAAATTACGCTTTAGAAAAAATAGAGAAAGTGTATTACATGTTCCAAAAACCCACTGTAGTAGCCTGAATGCAATGTTGGACCACTTCTGTAAGCTTTAGTAATGAACTAAAAACCTTTAAGTTACAGAAAATGCACCCCAAAGAAGAAAGCAATGAAAAATCTGACATTATTTATGTATTCGGTACTACTTCAAAAGGGGCGACAGAAACATAACACGGGACGACTCGCATGACAGTGCAGAAAGTTAAGCTGCTCATGTTTTTGAATTCCTCTTTGAAGTGAGAAGTAAAATTAGCGAAGTTATCCAAACACTTTTACTGAGACAGCGACTTGGTGAAATGGTGAAATCAAGCAGTATTCGCCCCTTGTTGCAATGAATCAAATTCACTGATACAATGACCAACGTTAGAGAGCAACAAGGGTATTATAAACCAGCAAAAATACCCGGCGTTGCCTGGGGTCAGAAATAATTATGAGAAAAAATCGTTACTTGCTTTTGTTTTCTGTTTTAAGTGAAAGAATTTAAAACACATCTTTTTGACGTGATTAAAAATCGAATTTCTTCCTTACCCATAAAACTAAAATAGCAATAAGTATAAAGAACAGAATAGTATTGATTTAGAAAAGAAAACACTATATTTAAACATATACAAATTTCCAAAACATGAAATTAATCTTCTCATGTTTAAAAAGATTAATCTGTTGATACTTTTTTTTAAACATGGAGTCTAAAACCTTTTCTGTATGGCTACTGAAGTACGAAGTGGTTAAAAAAAAGTAGCTGTGCTCATAATCCCCTTATACTTGCTTTAGTTATTTTGGGAAATTTCAATCATTGTGGGCTCTTGGTGCGATTTTACCGAATTTGGGAAAGTCGTTTTGGGGTACCTTCGATGATGCTCCCCCCTTCTTTCCTTACTTTGTAAAACGATATGATATTAATTTTTGTTACAGAGATATCGTCGCCAGATGCTGAGATACTTTTGGTCACCATAAAATGGCGCTAAACAGTTTTATCCGAAATGTTTCCAAAATAAGTAGTAAAATTTGGTGATTGTTTGAAATTGTGCAAAAAGGAAAATTAAAGTTTTTGTGCTGTTTATGGATTTGCCTAATTTAGTTGCTGGACTATTTAACACAGTAAAAAAAGTCTCTTGAAAATTCTTTGATTGGCGATATTTTTTTTTACATGGTGAAAGCTGAGAAACATTATGACGTAGTCTTCGGCTTCAAAAACAGCGACGTTGAAAAAACTGCCAAATGCATCAGCTACGGAAATCTTTCTGCAAAAATTTTGGCGATCTGATGGTTGATTGGATAATGAGTAAGTGTTCAATCGGAATAAATAACAATAAAAACCATTAATTACATTAAAGTTCCGTTTAAGTGGAAAATGATCAGACAAATCATGTATTATTTGCCAATCTTGTGCAAAAATCTTACTTCAAGATTTGACTTGAGAAAAACCTTGAACAGTCACGAAAAGCAAAGACAGTCAACAACACAACAATTGTCGCTATCGACAGGGAGTTGAGATGATACACTAAATACTGTATTGAGTTGAGGAAAGCCTTCGAACATGGAACTAAAAAGCTCATGACTCGTTTTTCATTCAACTTAGAAATTTCGAACAGGTGCCATCTTCATCAGAAAAATCAGAGCTTTCGATGGACATATAATGTAAATATGTGCAAGTATTTTTTCATCCCAATATTAGAGAATTTATACAAAAATTGTGTTTTATTGCCCCCCTAAGGGGGTTCTGCCCCCCATAACGGGACGAAAACTACCCTATGTGTTATTCTGATGCATAAGCTATATTATTGTAAAGTTTCATCAAAATCCGTTCAGTAGTTTTTGCGTGAAAGAGTAACAAACATCCATACATCCATACATCCATACATCCATACAGACAAACTTTCGCATATATAATAGTAGTAAGATTGGATACAGCAAAACACATATTTTTGATCCCAGCATAAAAAAAGAAAAAAAACTTTTCAGAAGATGGTGAAATTAATGCGGATCTTTTTCTAAATGTCCACAATTATTTAGATTGGTAAAAACAGTTGCGGTGAAGCCATAGCACGTGTTTTCATCAAGCGCATTATTTTTAGAGCAAAAACCCTTTACCACCCCATAGGAGCGGCACACTTTTGTTTACCAAACGATAATTGGTAATTAGAATCTGACTTTGAAGTGCTTAACATTTGCTGCACGGAATTCAAGAAGAGTATTAATTCAAGTAAGAAAAGCAGTCCTTCCTAAAAAGCATAACGTTTTCTAGTGGCTAAAAAAATTAATTTTTAAAAGAATAAAGTCAATCTCGCGAGATCCCGGGGTTCCGCGGGATCGACTTATTTCAATCCCGAAAACCAGCGGGACTATATTCGGTGCGGGATCGGAAACCCTAAGTAACAGTAAGAATAGTATCCCCGAAAAATATTAATGTTTTGAAGTTTTGATATTTCATCGTAACTGCTAACTAATGATATAATGCCGAGGTAAAATTTGAGTGGTCATTTTAGTTAATCTATACTGAACTGTCACAACAAGAGTTTAACATTCAATTTAAAAAAATTATCATCAATGCAAAAATATCACAGATCTCTGTAAAAATCAAATTTTTGCGGGTGAACTCATTTAAATGCTTCACTAAAAGGTTTTTTCTTTTTTATTTTAGTTTATTTTATTTTTCATTTATTTATTTTTTATTTTATTTATTTTATATTTTTTTAAATAGCGTAGAAACTTCAAGGGTTGAAGGTTTTAACTTTATTTTACATAATTTATATGAATATAGATTTAAAATTTGGGCTACTTTTAAAGAAAGAGATTGAAGAGTGATATTTTACTATTGTTTCCAAATTGATTAATCAAACGGAGTAAAAAACAAGGAATTATTAGAAACAAAATTTGAGTTAACTACAGCACTTATGTACCACAAGAAAAGACATGAGTAAACATAATAACATGATTAAAGTAAAAAAAAACAATGTAAATAAAGCACAAATTCTGAAGAAAATACAGCATATAGCTATTTCAAAGCTACAATAGAGCCTCTATATCAGTGCAAAAAGCTCACCAACAAAACCTGAAAGTCGCGAGAGAACTAACGTCAGCCACGTTTACACCCGTATTTATACCAAACAGGTCCAACCAATTAGAATTCAAGACACAAGACGACAATCAACCAATCTATTGATTGGCTCTATTTTCTTCAGAATGTGTGCTTTATTTACGCTGTTTTTCATTTTAATCATATTGTAGCACACAAAGCTCATTTGATCCTTTTCATTTAACATAACAACAGTTGATTCAGTTGCTTTGAAAAAAGCACAAGAACCACCAATGAATTTGACGACGCTGAGAAAAGAAATATCTTTCCTCGACTCATGCCCATTATGCCTTAAACGAAATTTTTGTACACTAAATAAAGCATTCAGATGTAATTGGACGTAATTTAATACTGTAACAAATTATTTCTATAAAAGAAAATGAACTATATTTCTGAAATAATTTAATACGATCTGCTTCATCTTCGCCGTGTTGAAAATTTTCAGAAATAATTCACTAATAATAAAAATAAATTTTTAAAATACATTTTTCCCCTTTCTTTCTTGACATTTATTTCGCATTTCTTTTAACGCAGCACATTCAAAGTCATTCTGATTGACAATATGCGATTCATATACCAAAAGAAATTTCGCGAGTCAAAAAAAAAAAAAGAAAAGAAAACTTAAGGGGATATGCAAACCATTTAACATTTGCTCCAAAAACCGAAAGTTTTCGAGCACTTTCTCCAAATGGTCCCCATTTTCATACATGCCGAAACGTTTTGCCAGTAAACACAAAATATCGAGTTTCTACCTTGTCTTATGATTTCACTTTCAAAAATTATTTGAGAAATCATTATCATTGAGGTGTCATGATCCGATCCATTAAACATTGACTGGCAGCCCAACAGTGGGTCGCCAGCCACTATTGGGATGAATTTTGAAATACATTATAACCCCGATTTAACGATTATCAGGGGACTGAAAAAAGTGATCGTTGAATCAAGGACATCGTTAAATCGAGGAGCATAGACATTAAATGCTGTCGAATCCAGATCAGTGAAATGTATCATAAAATTGAGGAAATCGTTAAATCGGGTACCGTTAAATCGAAATGGTGCATCTTTCCCGAGTCTACACTGCTCAAAACAATTAGGGGAGCAATTTGACAATCACACAAAAGTGAAGAAATCGTTGTGAGGTAGCCTTGCAAAGAGATACAATGAAGTATACACATGTAGTAAGATGCAATACAGCAAAGAAAAAAAAAGAAAAAAAAAGGCAGAAAACATTTGACTGGGAACTTTACTCCTCTAGAACAGTGAAACGAATTATGCCTATCCAACATCGTCTGCTACAGTTCTTTGTGTTTGCCCGGATTCCAGTCCCCCGATAAAATGTCAGGCCATGGAATCCGTAAATTACGGTGTTGTTGCATTTTCCAATCAAAAAGGCAATGAACGGTTGAATTTTACCGCTCAGACAGTGAAAAAATGAGCTTCTGTTAAATCACGATTTCTGCACTTGTATCCTTTTTCTGCTTTTCGACGACAGAAACGTTGATTTGCTTCCGAAGTTTATGTTTCATTCTCATGTTTCCTGAAAATATGGAGGCTTTATTGGAAATTTGTTTCCAGAATAATGTTTTTTTCAATTTTGTTAAAACCATGTGCTCCTCTAATTTTTTTGAGCAGTGTACTTACTAGTTGGTTCTGGTACGCCGTCACCGCCGTGAAAACGGTTTCAGGAAACACGTAAGTTCTGTAATCTTCTCCTTCCAAGTCTGTTATTGGACTGTTGGATCCATGCGTATTTCTTCTCCTGACTAAGTGGATCCTCGGTTGATATTTATGCATTGAGTTCAGCACAATCTACGATGAACAAAAAAAGGGGGATTTTATTTATGTACTTGCAAAACCTGTACAAAATAATGAAATAAAAATATGTAAATTCAGTAATTTAATTGGATAACATCACATAGACAAATTTTCAATTATTTGGTTATGAAAGTATGAAAAGCCAATCGAGTCGTGTATTTTCTCTTTTAGCACAAGTAAAATTTAGTGGTAGCATATTTCCGTCCTCCAGATTTTCCATTAGTACTTTTTCTCATGATCTGATTCATTTTTTAAAATTTTGCCACTAGTTCCCCCCCCCCTCCCGGTTCACTCTACCTTTTATTGCAAAAATTACATTTTAATTTCATCACCACAACCAGAATTTTATCCTGAGAGGGGTTGGGGTAGGTTACACATTTACATATATGCTGCCGTACGTACTAAGCACAAAAATCGTATTTGCACATTTTATCAAAATAGAGTTTCAGGCACCAGGTAATTCTTTTTCACAAATTTCACCTAAATGCAATGTTTAAAAGTCATTTGGGGTAGTGAGAAGCAAAGGGATGCAAGTGAAAAATTAAAAATTTGGAGATAACCAATACAAATGGTAGGTGAACCACTCCTCTGTGTTGGGGCAAGAGATAGTACTAGTAGTTCTGGTAGGTGCTGCTGTATAGCATGATTTAGAAAAAACTTCAATGAAAGCCTACCTAGGCCAGGGATGTTCCCGTAGGGCATACTCCATATACACCGTACAAAAGGTTATAGCGTATACTCTCAAGCTTCAAAAATTTTCATATTATGACATATTATGTATATGATTGCATACACATAGTGTGCATAATGGATTGCTGGGAGTATACCCTCAGAAAAATGGATGGGAACTTCACTGCCTAGGACGTAATCTTTATACGCGTTTTACTCAAAACTTGAAAATGTCTACTTACATCCCTTTGCTACTCACTACCTCATTTGTAAACGAAAATCTTTTTCAAAAAATTCAGAAAAAGTTGCATCTGATTCAAATAGATGGAATTGCAAAACTTTAAACAGCAATTTCTCATTTTGAACTCGGCTGCAGATACGACTTTTGCGCTTAGCACTTCAGTACGCATATTAAAATACAAAGATTGGCAACATCACTTAAGATTAGGAAGGAATACTTACTATATAATAAATCCTCCGTATATCCTTATATAATATAATAGGACTTAAAAGATTCCGGAGAATAAAATTAATATTCATGTATTTTTATTTTATTTTATTTATTTATTTATTTATTATTTTTATTTTATTTATTTATTTATTTTATTTTTACTTATTTATTTATTTATTTATTTATTTTTGTGTGTGTGTGTTTGTGGGAATAAGTACCTTGCTCGCTCCTTTCATGTTTGAGCTATTTCATCCATTAACTTGGATTTCTACCGTATTTTCCTCCTCTCGTGTGCGAACTATTGCACTGGCATCATTATTCCATTTTTTATGACTTGACTAATTTTTTTTCTGTCACCTTGGGCAGCTGCTTCTTTGTCTATTACTTTAATGAATATTTCCATTTAACTTTATTAATTTCTTTTGTTTAAACCCTGTAATTAACCCAGTAATTAGTTTTCATGTCACAACTCCAGCATCATTTGTCTCCAGTGGCCTTGAATGATATCTTCCTGATTTGCATACCATTGCATCTCTAACTGAATTAATGCTGTTACCACATTGCTTCATTCTTTACTCATTGTGTCAATGAATCGATGCGTTGCATCAATATTCATTGCTTCATTTTTTTTTTAATGTTCTAAACTCCTGCACATAGTGTCTTTCATTCATTTTCCATGTGCCATGAACCCCATTAAAGATTAAAATGCAATTCACATGCACCAAACTCTTATCAATGCAACGCAACCAAGCACCTCTGTCAACTTGGGTGCGAAAAGAAAGTTCTTGGATCTTGTTCTAAGATAGCGCGCGTTGACAAAATTCAACCTGTCAGCAGAGGAGATAAAGACAGTTACGACCAACGGGATTACGACATCTCGTGGTGACATCTTCACGGAAGACTGGTCATCACATCATTCGCCGTCCCTCATTCCACCAGCATAAACGATGTCCTGATGTCAAAAAAGATCAGATAACATCACCGGATTTGTTTGATGATTTATTGATAGCAATACAGCGCCCATGTAAGATCGATTGGCTGAAAAGTCTTACATCTTAGCGAAGAAATAAGACGATTAATCTCCCATTAAATCGCTAATTTATTCAAGCTTTCTACTTTAAACGTCTTCTCCAAGTCTACAGCTACAGCGAATCGTTGTGGTTTTGCCTACATTTTGTGTTTGGAACCCAGCCCACGCAAAAGAGTCATTACGCGTAATTGGCATTCAGAATATATCTTCGAAAAAGAAAGCGGTTTTGAGTTAGTTCTCAAAACTCGATGGATATTTTCCTGGAAAAGAATACAAAGCCTGGATCATACATGTTGTAACAGCCGCTGACATGCTGCATATTATATTGACATCAGATGGTGCGTATGAAGGCTGCTCTTTTCAGGGATTCATGAATAATTTTCTTATGCACCCATGCGTAGGTTTTCTCCTTCTTCTTTTTTTTTTTTTTGCATTGAGTTGTGCATAAATTCTTACGAAGCACTTTATTTCACTAAATATAGTTTTGAACACTAAATAATGACTTATATTATTTTTATTGAAGAATTAGTCGAATTTGAACTTGTTAATTAAAAAAAAGTATTTTACATAAATCTCCTTTCTAAAATCACAAAAATTAAATGCACTCTCCAAAGTTCAAAAGTTGTTCTGCCACTTTCTAAACTTGATTTTCAGTTTTTTACATTTTGGAAAGGAAAAGGATGTGCATCAGACAATGGGTGACTAATTAACTGCTTTGCTATTTCTATATTCACAATATTATTATGAAGCCTCTATCTCGCTCTCTCAGCGTAATGTATATTCAGCAAAAAAAAAAAAATCATGACTATTAATTCAAGCAAAAAAAATAAATAAAATAAAATAATATAATATAAATAATCAAATACAATAGCTAAGTTCCTCTGCGTCAATTATGATTTTGTTTTGTAGTGGCATTCCTCGTGTTCTTATTGACAGAGTAAGTTATTTTGGATGGCAGAAAGCTCTTAGTTATGTTTCACATCACAGATTTAAACACTTCTCTTAGAAAATAGAATGACTTCATCAGTTTTTAATCGATAAACTGGTGAGCTAAGGAAAGCAATATCGATGAGCTAGCTCCTCTGCTTAATATTATTTGTAACAGTTCTTTACAAATAATACTAAGCAGACCTAATTCCTAAAACTTCGCTGAACTAAAAAAAAAGCAGAGCAGAAGCTGAGTTCATATGACCTCCCATACAAATTAAGCCCTGGCTTTATGAAACGCCGTTAGAAAACGACAGGAACCATGAAGCATTAATACGGTAGCTTTGACACCTTAGAGCAGGAATTAAAATATAGGGAGCAAGTCCAATTTTTGGCTTAGCAAAAGCTGACCCAAGGACCCCAAGACATGTGACTCAACAACAACGAATGGTTGGCACGTTTTGCGTGAAACAAGCAAAAGAAACCGGATTTCTTCCAATGCTTTGCTTCAAAATCTATCACGTAACTTGGGGTCTGGGTTTCATGAATGAAAGTCTTCACTCCCTCCATCTCAATGTTTGGAATAACTTCAAGGCAGAGCTGCGGAGTCGGACTGGTTTTGGGGTAAAGGAGCCGGAGTCGGAGTCGGGAGTAGCAGGCGTAAAGTTCCAAGAGTCGGAATCGGAGTTAGTCATTTTTCTTCAAAGACCGCAACTTTGCTAGCGCTTACGGAGTCTGACTGATTTTGCTGTCGGAGTCGGAGCCGGAGTCGGTCATTTTCCGTCCGACTCCTGCTTCAAGACACTGATAAGTACAGCTAAGGAGTAAAAGATAAAAATACTTACATGACCCTGCTTGTCCATCTCGTTGTTAGTCAGCTTTACTTTTTCAAAAGAAACCACCTGTTTTCGTAACTGATCTGCGCTGAAAGGTGAATCTGGGTGTGTATATAGCCTAGCCGGAGAAGGAGGATCAGCTTTCCCAGCCACCAACCATGATGATCGGTGATAGGCGTACCTGTACCTCTTTTGATCCACCGGTACTATATCCATCAGTACAGAATATTTGACACCGTTTCCGTGTTGTACAGAGTCCATGGTTTCGACTCCAGAGAAAGACACTCGAAGAGTTGGGAACATCCGCCTGTAATTAGCAAGAAGAAGGATCTGCAAAACAGTGCAATGCAAAAATTTTTCAATTCAAAATTCTTGAAGAACCCGATACAGTAGTTGAAATGGAAGAACTTGTCGTTATATCGAGCTTATGGATGTAAAGATTTCCGATCTTAGAGCAGAAATTCACAACTGGAACGAGCAAGTCCAATCATTACTAAAATCCCAAGTCGCATGCTTCAAATAAGAAAATGGGAGAATTTTACGTGGAACCTGTGAAAGTAACATGATTTCTCCCAAAATACTTTACTTCAAAATATACCATGTTTCAAAAATTGAAGGCTTCACTATCTCTACCTTTTATCCCTTCTCACTGTTTCCGCTGCATTTACATACATTAGCTCACATCTTTAGTGCAATTTAAATGGGGGTTCTCTATAACCCAAAACATGTGTCTGCGTTTTTATTCACTTTTTGTATTGATAATGTTGTTTTATTTTTTATTACAAAGATACTGATTTATTGCTTGTGTTTTACCAGTGCTATGAAACGTTGGATTTACTTCAAAATACTTAATAATGTAACAAAGGCAAAAGATTCTCCACCCCCCCCCCCTCCTCTGAAGAAAAAGTAAAAAGTGTGTAGTCCACAATAGTTATATACACGTAGATATACCGTTGAAATATAAAGTACAGAAGAAGAAAAAAGCAGATGAGTAACTTATATGTTGACAGACGGATTTTGTATACGATTCAAGTTTCCATGGTGATATTGAGGGTGTTCTCCGGTTCATCAGCAGTGCGGAACCCTCGAAATATCTAGTCTTTATATTATTTCTCCTTATCAAAGGAGGCGGGAGCAATCAGGTAGATGTGTATTTTCCGAGTTCCTTTATTTCCCATGTTAACAAGGTGGCAGTTACTCATGGGCGAATATTTATTGGCTTCTTTTTTATAACGACTCGATAATTTTGATTTGTGGTTAGTATGGCAGAAATGAATTTCCGCTTTGGTGTCTTCAAAAATTGTTTCCATTGCAACTGACGAGTATGGTTTTGGATGTGCACAAAATATTCTTTAGTTTACTCTATTATATGCAATGAAAATCCTCTTGCGTGTACAGTTGAAAAAATTTCAACAGTCAGTTCTAAGTGCATGTTTTTATTTATTTATTTATTATTTTTTTATTTATTTATTTTATTTAATTATTAATTTATTTATTTTTTGTCTGTACTGTTGTAGACACTAAGTAGGGGTATATGGGGCAAAGTGAAATGGTTAAATATTTACTCTACTTTTAGCGCCACCTATCTGGTATTATTTTAACTATATAGAAGCACATGTAATCTATTCCTGTCAGGAAAAAAAATACCGCCGTAGATTAAAGCATACGATAATAGAGGCAATTTTCAAAAACTGATACTCATAATGCATTAATTTGCTGAAAGTCAAAAATTATTTTTGTTATTATGAAATGATAAAGTTCTTGTTATTAACATTTTAAATATTAAATGAGACCTTCTAATACTCGGTAAAATATTTGTTTAGTTAATATTAATCTTATTTGTACATTAAATGTTTTCTATACAATCAGTCAAGTACATGCGGGGCAAAGTAGATGGGGCAAAGTGAAAAAGTTTATTTTGTTTACTTGCTCATTCATTTACTAAATCACTAACGTATTCATTTATTAATTCATTCCTTTACATTCCTGGATTTATTAATTCAATGATATTTATTCATTCATTCACTTATTTTCTTATTCATTCACTCTTTTACTTGTTTACTTATTTTTCTTCATATATTAACTAATTTAATTTTCAGTTTATTGTTTCAGTATCTTTTCATTTACTCAATAAATCTTTCATTTACAGATTCATTTGATCAAAAAATTTTCTATAATTGAATCGAAAATATTTCATTAGAAAAATATTTCATTTTTCACTTTGCTCCATGTAAAAAAAAAATTTACCACTTTTTTTTTTTTTTTTTTTTGGAAGGAGCAAATTTACTGCCAAAAAGAAAAAATACTGTTTCAATGAAAGTTTCATTTTCAAATAGAATGTTCTTTTCTATGTACTGTAATTTTCAAAATAAATTTTCATTTTGTTCATTTTGAAAAAGTTTAGTCATCTTAACCACCTTACTTCTCTCTCGCCCCACATTCCCCTACATTTAAACTTTGGAATTCAATTTAGGGTTTTATAACTCAACATTGAATTATGTTTACTTTTACGATGGACCGATATTGTATTAATTTTACTGTAGTCATTTGTTTCTCTTTAAAAGCAAAGTGTTCAAAAAAAAAATATTTTCATCATTGTTTTTAGACTAAAGTAAACGAAAAGAAAGATACGCTTTTTCTATGACTAGTTTGTTGGACAACTACAAGAGCTAGAATATAGGCAATGTTGTCTCTGTAAGTAGGTTGTTTCTCTTAGCACATCCTGATCCGTATTTTCGCTACAAGCAAGACGAAACCGCAGCAAAAACTTCGCTTCTCTGATTTTGTTTTCGCGCACAGTGCTCTACTATAGCGCAGCGTTTCTCAACCTTTCTTGATCCACAAACCGGCAAGAGCATTTATAAAAAAAAAACATGGAGTGTTGTTTTTTGGATTTTTGTTCCCCCTTGTCAATAACTTGCGTCTTTTTTTTTTTTTTGGAATAAGTTCATCTCGAGATTTTTAGACGCATGATGCAAATTTGAATTTGTCAGACTTCATAAAATTCTACACTTTTTATCAATTCCAGTTTAGAGACATATAACGATATTATACAATGTTTCAGGTTACAGATAATTGCTGATTTCAAAAGCAGAAGCAGTGAAGAAAGTATGTTCAGTAGACAGCTTCGTCAAAATGAAATTCAAAAAAGAAAAACCGCTTATACTGTAGAAGACGATGATGTGTTTGCAAAGCCGGAATCTTAAGAAAGAAAAAAAATAATTTCTCTTTTGAAAACTCGAAAGGTATTTTGAGAAATTTCACTTTCGAAGAAAAAATTAATTTTTCGTCGCATTTCCGCCTTTAAAAACCACCATTCATTATCCCTTTCATTGCTCCATTCTTTTCACGTAAAGTGGGTGGAAAAATCAGAGATCCAGCAAAACCGTTCCGCCTTTTAATGCATATGAATGAAGCTTCAAAACTCCGAAGAAAAAAAAACATCTCAGCGTAACCCTTGGGGCTGACCCGTATTGAGATATTTTCTACAAACACGTGAAATCCGCAAAATATTCTACCAGAAAACAAAAATCCTCCGCTGGTATCCAGTCATACTTTTCTTATTGGTCAGTCGGCAATCAGCGAGGATAATGGCGCGGCGGTGCCTTTGATCTCATAGCAATGCCTATGGGGTGGAATGGGAGGGAGGGGGGCACTTTGGGGCCCAGGTGTGACTTTCGGGCAGCCCTTCATTACCCGCAACCGTAATGACAGAGCGGCGGCAAAATAACCTGTGATTTTGCAATGCGCCACCTAGTGGTGAGGGCGGTAACGACTACTTCTTAATGTGTGACAATTTGCGAGTTTTTTGGTAGATATCCTTTCAACGCAGTCAAATACCTTGTTGGCTAACTTATTGCCCTTTTCTGGGATTTCTTTTGGTAATTAGTCGTTGGTGGCAAGAAAAGAAAGTCCCGAATAGAAGAAGATGTGTGGCTGGTTCATTGATGAAATAGTGGGTTATCTTTCATTAAATATGCTGCTAAATGTTTTAGATCGATACTAATAATAGTTCTTTTGGCTTTGCTAAGATGTTGCTTAATGCGCTGGTTGTGGAATCAAAAAAATCTCGTTAAAAACTCTGTATTGCATAAACACAGTGGCGTAGGAAGGGGAGGGGGGCAATCTCCCCCAAGAGCCCTTGGTTTTTATATATGTTGCCGATTCTAATACGGTAGTTTATATACATGTAACAACTGTTATGCTGCGACCCCCCCCCCCTCCGGAGGTCATTTCTGGCTGCGCTAATGCGATGCCAATTCGGTACGATCATGACGTGTTATGCTTTCAGTGTTTGCTTTTTCTCAGACTGAACTTTTTTCTCTTTAAAGTAATGGAAATCAACTGAACACTTTTGTTGTTGTTATAGTTTATTTCTAAAAATCGTTGGCTTTCTTTTTTTTCTTTTTTTTTTTTTTTTTTTAACGAATTTTATCATATAAGAAATTTAACATGGGCAGACTTTGGTTGAACTGTATTGCAAAAGTACCGTTCAAAGGGTTTTTTTTATCACATATATTCCAAACAGCCACGGTTTAAACATCGTGACATACTTGTCTGGGAAATGAAAGTTACTTGTCCAAAGTAGACTACAAAAAAAAAAAAAAAGAACTTTTAAGCAAAGCGATGTACGCTTCTGAAAACTTAACATTTTCGCAAGAAAATATCGCCAACTGTGACGCCAATGTTTCACGTGCCAAGAAGTACCAAGTCGGCCCCAGGCGACGTTTTGTCAGGCGAAGCTGATAAATGAATCGTAAGTGCGGCAAGGTGTTGGCCACGGTGTTTAAAAATTAAACGGACTGCCCCGTGACTTTCTTTTTTCTCTCCTCTTTCCTTTCTTATATCTTTTTTTTCCTCTCTATTTTCTTCCTCTTCCCCTTCTTGAAGCTTTTTTTATTTTTTTCTCTCGCTGAGCATCCTGGGCACTTGAAGTAAATTGAATTCTCCAGCTCAATCCGTACCCGCATAACGTCGGGATGTGTAGGCATAAACTGCGTCAGCTTTAACCATGGACCAATGAGGCACGGGCCCAGGGCACCAAAATTTTGGTTATACCAAATCTGTTGCTAAAGGTTTTTAAAAATCGAGTAATTTTATATCGCACTATAGCAAGATGTAAATATTACATCTAGAAAAAAAAATTGCCTAAAATTTTTAATCTTCACAAATTCCAAAGCCAGTCTTCCGTGTCTGTGGGCTGGGGTAGTTCAAAAATACATATGTTAAAATAATAAAAAAAAATCTCCTAGATAGCATGACACTCTTCAATATTTTTAGACTTGTGGATAGTAATATACTGGAAGAATTTTAGCTTCCTATTTCAACTCAAAGAGAGTGCTCAACCTCCTCCCCCAAACTTCATACGTATGGGGAGGGGGGTTAAAAATACACTGAACTGAAAAAACAGTGCTACATATTATAATATACATGAGGTATATTCATATAAATTGCAATAAAATAATTATTTACAAAATAAAAAAACAGCCTGGGAAATTAAATGTTTTTAAACTTGTGACATTTTCTATGCTACGGCTAATGTTAAATTGAGGGGTCATTGAGCTCCCTCTTAAAATTTGAGTAAGAAGCTAAAACTTTTACGGCCTAATACTATTAGTAAGTCTTAAAAAACTAGTATGTTGTGGCCATCACGAAACTTTCTGCTGTATCTTTCTTATAATACTGATTCCCATTCTTGGGTCTGCTGATCTTCCTCCCCATGCTTGACGAGGAAGCAATATTCCCAACAAAAACAAAATTACACACACCAAAACTTGACGACCATCCCAGTTCCGGATTTATCTCAAAAGCAAAGCAAAGAATGAAAATTGAAAATTATTTTAAAAGCCTTGCATAAAATAACTGCAAACATTTATTTGTTAACAAACATAAGATGGCAACAGTTAAAAAGTTTAAATTATCGTGATTTTCTGGTCATTTTCCAACAAAATTAAACTCACGCGAAATACTCAGATGACAGTCTATTACGATATATCTTTCTTATTGCTGCAATCATAAAGCTATTTTTATTCACACCGAAAAAAAAAATCAGCCCCCCCATGGAGCGATTGGCGCCAAAATTTAACCAACTCCTGTTTACATATGGGTTCACATTTATTCCTAATTTCATCTAGAACGTAGCATTACTTCTTGAGATATTGCACACACATTGGAAAAAAAAGAACGTTCGAGTGCGCCACCCCTTTTCAGCTGTTGTCGCCAAAATAGAATCAGATCTTATATCCTCTAAGGGCTGCTTGTCGATAAATTTTTGTTTGATTCCGTTCATTATTTCTTGAAATACAGCAGTCACAATTGACGACAAAAAACGTTCTATAGCTCAACCCCCGTTTGAGCTATTGACATCAAAATTGAATCACCACCTGTACCTGTTTGGAGCAACATATGGACCAAATTTTGTTTGATTCCGCCAGTTACTTCCTGGGGAATATCAAGCACGCATAAGTCAAGAAACGTCCCATTGCTCCACCCCCCTTGGAAGAATTCGTGTCAAAAACCAATGGGAACAAGTTCACATAGGGGCATATATGTATACCAAATTTCGTTTGGTTTCATGAGGTAGTTTTTGCTGTAGAGCGGCCACAAAGAACTGGTCACACGCATACGTGAGACACACACACAGACATTTTCCAAAAATGATCGAAACGGACTCAGCACACCTCAAAACGTTCGAATCCATCAAAATTCGAAATTCAAAAATTTACTCGAATCCAATACTTTCTTCTATACATTAGATATAGAAGAAAGTAAAAATAGGTGGTGTCCTGGACTCTAGCTGAAAAAAAAGTTTTTTTTGAACCACCCTACTGTGGGCTTTAGGTAGGACTAAATGAAAAATATGTTTTAAACTCCGTTTACCGTGGAGGTTGCGGAATCGGTCATTTTCCCTCCGAGTCCTCAATACTGCCAAAACTGCGCAATTAGAGTCGGAGTCGAACT
Source organism: Uloborus diversus (assembly GCF_026930045.1). Taxonomy (NCBI): domain Eukaryota; kingdom Metazoa; phylum Arthropoda; class Arachnida; order Araneae; family Uloboridae; genus Uloborus; species Uloborus diversus. Next base: position 104,702,606 of record NC_072734.1, read on the forward strand.
GATTTTTGAGTAAAGGAGTCGGAGTCGAACGCTCTAAAGTTCCAGGAGTCTGAGTCATAGTCGATCATTTTCCTTCCAACTCCGCAGCCCTGAACTTAATTTAACTATAACGCAATTTTTAAGATACTCGAAAATATTCATTTATCTTAAGAAATGCCATTCTTGGTTATCGAAGAGTTGTTGACAACAAATCGTTGCACCAAATTGAGTTCTCGAGGAATTAATAGATGCAAAAATAATTAAATCACATTCTTCCGCCCAAAATTTAACAATAAATTTGAAACCTCACTACAATTCTATTAGATAATTAGGCATTCCTCTTCCCATTTGCATTCATAAAGCAGTGCCAAAACGAAATTCGAAACATATTTCAATATTACGCATGCACTGTTAATAGCCCTTTTCTATTTCTGAATCGGATCTGGGAATGCATTTAAGACAAGGAACTCATTTACTGTAGTTCTTCGTTGAAATTTCCTCCATAAATTTTGAGATCTCAACAATTAATTTGTTCGTTTTCAATAAACAGAAACTTTTACGAAGAGTGTTGACAATAAATCAAAGCGAAAGTGTTCGTTTGCGTCTCGTAGATGGAGATAGGGTGCAGAATTTTACAAAGTTTCTGCATCGACTTCTCGCCTCTTTTATTGCTTTCTATTCAGTTCACAATCTTGATTTCTTTCCCGCTTCGCACAAAGAGATTTTTCAGCGTTAATCTGATTTAAATTTAAGATAAGATAACAGGAAGAGGAATATTTTCTCGTTGCCACAAAATGCTACCGATTCATCGAAATCAAATTCTGCCAAAGCGAAGGAAAGAAAAAAATGTACATATACTGAGAATTAAAGCATCAAATCAGATGATGTACAAAAATTATTCGGAGGAACTCACCTTGGAGTTTGGGAGAGTCTCACGAAAAGAAAAGATGGTTTGAAACAAAATGTGTTTGGGGAACTCACCTTGGGGCTTGGGGGAGGGGGGGACTCATCGAAAGAAAAGTTGGTTTGAAATCAAAATATTTAGGGGAACTTAGTTTGGAGTTTAGGGGAGATTCACCAAAGGAAAAGATGGTTTGGAATCGAAACGTAGTTGGGGAAACTCACCTTAGGGCTTTGGAACGGAGGGGGGGGGGGACTCATCGAAAGAAAAGTTGGTTTGAAATCAAAATATTTAGGAGGACTTACTTTGGAGTTTGGGGGGACTCACCAATAAAAAGTTGGTTTGAATCCAATTTACAACCAGAACATAGTTAAGCGTTTTCAAAAATGTTTAATATATGTCTTTGAGTCGTTATTTTGCAATGAAGGAGTAGTGTTGGTTTCTGATGGCTACACCCATGAAAAGCTATCTAGGAATAGGATCACTCTCTTCTCTTTTTGCATTTATGTCACTTAACCTACTTCCAAGATTTGGTTTATTCTGAATTGATATATCTTACAATGTACTTAAACATGAATGAGAATATTTAACAATGCTATCCGATATTATGTGCAAGCGTTTGAAGCAATAAGCATTCGCCTTTGTGCTTGCTTGCATGTCTACTTTAAAGACTCCAACAATCTAAAGTCGTTAAGGTTAATGAGGCTTGATAAAAAATAATCTTCATCAGTGCATGTTGACGGAAATTAAAGCATTGCTGTAATCGAATTTCAGCCAGAAATGTGCACCACCAACACGGAATTCCTAACCTTAATCAAAATATTAAATGGCATCGTATCATCCTGGCATCTCTCGTGGCAAACAGTTCATCTGTAACTTTCGAAACGATGGGTGGGATGTTCTATTTACAGACGAAACATCAGTTTCATGGTACCAAACAAGAAGAATGTGAGATTCAAGAATCATTACTCTCTCCCGTTTTATTTGTTCATTATTTTTTTTAGTCTCTTCTAGTGGTGGATATTCTAAGGTTGTCTCCTCCCTGCAGTCCTCATTCGACGACAGTGACAAATGCATGACGACTGTTAATCCTTTAAGATGTGTCGGCAGAATCGTCTACCTTTCTTTTGCTGAGTGTGCATCCATTTGCCAAGTGGAATCGAATGACACAACCAACATCGTCGCTTTCACGCCACTTTAACAGTTCGGAGGGCTTTCCAGGCAATGACAGCCCTACCACTTGTGTGTGGGATGGATACCCACATTAGCTGCAAACTCGAGAATTCGAACAATCGGATTCTTCTTTTAAATATAGCCACCAGGAGGAACATCTTCTGAAAGCCATTCAGTTCGTGAGGATTGTGTCCTCACGTCCTCAGACGAACGACTCACGGCGAAGCAATTTTCCTAAATTCCTTGTAATTAATTAGTGTAAAAATGGAAATGGAGCTATGAAAAACATTTAGAACGGATATCGGCTGCTATTTTTAAGACAGTGCCATTAGTTTATTTTCCCTGAAGTATAAAGAAGCTCATTGTATCGAAATTACTTATTTTGAGTCAAATGTAATGAAGGATAAAATTATCTTCACATACAAGCAGAATCAGAATTTTTCCTGGGAAGTGCGTTACCCATAATGAGCCAGAATTTTCTCCCCCCTTCTCAGGGGGGTTGGTAATAACAGTCCTGATATGCGAATACATTAACATACTAGGATTAGAAGCAAAGAAATAAACCGAAGGTTCTGAGGGAGGAATTAATCCATTACCCAATCGCCATGGCTGCGTTCCCGACTTTAATATATAAAGACTTAATATTGTAATATTAAAATAAAGTATCCAAAATTAATTCTTAACCATTGAAGTTTGCAAGTACAATTGAATCACCTTGCAATTGGGTCTGATTTCTTACTTCTAAAAATATTAGTCAGCGCATTTGGTGAAACCTTTATCGCATAAAACTGCAAGAAATAATTTTATAGCATTGCACCAGAAAACGGGTCAGCAAATTATTCCAAAGTTCTTAACATTGACTGCCCAGTAATAAATTTTCAACTCTGAAATATTTTTAATAGGGTCTGGTGGGGGAAAGTGGTCAATGGGGTAAAGTGGTCATACGTCAAATAAATGGCTATAGCTTGGAAATAAATGTTCGAATGAATGTGAAAATTTTATTTTAGAGTAGGGCGATTATAAACTACATTTTGAATGCAAAATTTTACAACTGGCAAAATGTTATTTGGTTTAAAAAAATATTTTGTGTAAACATGAAAAAATTTAAAATCTAAACACCAGATTTAACTTCCTTGGGAAATTTTGTTTGTTAGAATTATGAACAGATTGACTGCACAGGAAGCTTCGTACATGTCTCAAGAACTCTTACGCATTAGCAGTTAGCTGAATCAATTTTAGATAATTTTTTAGAACAATTTCAGTAAGATGGGGTAAAGTGGTCATAATATTAGGCTTAACGAATATTCTTCTTCTAATGTCAATTATAAGACAGATATTCAAAAAATATTAATTTCACTTAATATGTATTGTTTTTTCATTAAATGGAGTTAAATATATGAGTACATGTGTATGCATACGCATATACTCTTGTAGGCACGAAAATATACGTATTCACATAAATGCATCAATAAATACGTTATATGGGTATCTGCAAGCATTTTTTATACATACAGGTATACATTCGAATATGCACGTATATACTCGCTTATACTCGTATGTATATATATATATATATATATATATATATATATATATATATACGAACACTTATATACGCGTACGTACTCGAGTAGACACTTACATACTAGCATATGATACACAAGTAAGAGTTTAAACCCTTGTGTAAATCATTAAAAGGTGTTATGGGGGAGGATAAGAAGTAATAATAATCATAAGAAAAATATGGTCGCAAGCACAATGCTGATGCGCCACATGCACACAAAGGCAGAAACTGGTGGATGTAAAACAGGTCACAAATTTGCTACACAAAGACAATTTTACACAATATTTTAGGTCTCAAGAAATTTTTAAAGGGATTGATGAAATTTACGACCTGCAGCTGTAACACATGCGTTGAAATCACGAAGCACTCTCTGCTGTTGCAATAACGAGACTTTTCAAAAACTTTCACCAGTCGCTGCGCCTTTGTTGCGATGCGTGTATTTGAGCTGCTACAGGCCGTAACTTTTAACAACTGCTCTAAATGTTTCTTTAACTAAAACGTTGGGTAAAATCATCTTTGTGCAACAAATTTGAGACCTGCTTTGCATCCATCACTTTCTGGCATTGTGTGCATGTAGTGCGTCAACGACCATAAGTTCCTCATGATTCTTTGCCTCTTATCATGCCCTTCACACCCCTTAGATTTTTGCACAAGAGCTTGGGTTCACTCTGTAGGCATACCTGTATATAAGCATGTATACCCGTGTATACATACATGTATTAGTGTATACACGTAAATGTACGCATATACGTCTATACAGGTGTATAATAGTGTCTACGCGTATACATACGTAAAAACTCGTCTTTCTACATATATATGTATATATATACGTGAGTAGACACAAACACACTGGGTGTGTCCACGGATTAACTCGTGTATACCCATATATGTATGTATGTACAATTATATATGCGTATATATGTCTACTATACACGTATATACTCAGATATGCATGTATATACTCGAGATACAAGTGCATACACACATATGATCGTTTATACGCGTATATACACCTATATGCACGGGACACGTATACACTCTTGTAGGTAATCGAGTATACATGCTAATATACTCGTGTATACACGTGTATACTTGAGTAGGCACGTGCATGAATGTATCTGATGTATACATGTATCCACTCATATAGAAACGTGTTTACTCATGTTTACACGACAGGTATATACTCGTGTATACCCGCATATACTCGTGCATAAAATTGTAAGTATAAAAATAACCGAAATATACAAATAATAGGGTTATTTGTAACGCTTTTGCATCTATTTTTAACTATGACCACTTTACCCCATGCTATGACCACTTTCCCCCCCCCCCCATGGGGTAAAGTGGTCATAAAAACATAGAGAAAAGAAAGTGTTATAAAACTACTTAAATCATTATTTTTTTTTTTTTCCTAAAATTCAATGCACCGTCTTCTTTAATAATGCAATGTAAAATAACAACAAAAAAGTTAAAGTGTTTGAAGAATTTATTCTATTTATTATCCACCTAAGTTGAAAACCTACGATTTTATGACCACTTTACCCCACCAGACACTATATAAGATTGAGACGGAGAAAAATACTGATCGTATTTTGCCATCAGTTGGTTACAAAATAAAACAACATAACATGGTTATATAGAAAATTCCAGCTTCATTCTACGTCTGAATGTTCAAACCTACCACACTTGTACATATTAATAACTTTAAATCGGATTGTTTACGATTCTTTCGTAGACATGCATTAAACCACTTAACTGTCATGCACGAACATAGCCCAGGCGTCGCGAAAGAGGACTTGTACTTTGCCTGTACAAATCCCTCAGGCAGTGATTTTCTCTGTTCTTGGTTTGGTTAGTGCTCTTTACCTATCCACTGCTTTGCCCGACGTTTTAATTTTTTTAATCTGCAGTGTTTCTAATACCTAGATGTCTAATAGTTCAGCAGAGGTTGAGTTTTAAAACGATTTCAACGACTAGTTCATTTAGGGAAACAATTTGAGGGTTTTATCGTACTTTTCTTCACTTGTTTGTGAAGTACGCTTTGCGAATAGTATTCCTTTCTATCTTGTCAAGAATTGCAAGGCATGATTACAGTAACTTATAATAGAATATAACACCCATATTGAATCATACAGCCAATCTTAATTCACTAAATCATCAGCGCTTCACAACCGCTTTTAAAATGCGGACCGGCGAAACTTTTTTTTTTTAATCCCGCACCAGTGAGGTCGTTCTCTTTCTTTTTTTTTAAATCAGTTAAAAAAATTTTGACTCGCAGAGCATCGAAAATTTATCAAAAAAAAATCGAACAGAAAAATTCCCTTCTCCCTTTCCGCCTTTTGCTTATTTTTTTCCTAAAGGTTTTTCTTTTTTCTCAAAAAAATAAATATAATAGATAAACTTTTGACTCTTGGACCGTCGTGGAAAAAGGTGGCGGTCAGGTGAGAGAGAGATTTGTTTTCTCTTTTTCAAAATCAATAAATAAATAAATGAAATAATATTAAATAGATACATAAATAGAAAACAACTTTATTTGATATTAAATATTTGTCACAAAACATCTAAATGTAAAGAGTGCAGAAAATTTAAAATCTCAAACGACCGGCAAAATTTTATTGCGGACCGGTGCCGGTCCGCCGGGACACCTTTAGAGACTCGCTGCTCTTTAAATTCTGATAGTCCTTATTTCCATGTTTCAAAATGCACGGTGCCAAACTTTTGGCCAAAAAGAAAAGAAAAATGTAAGTAAAATTTTAAAATACAAGTTTTAGCTTTCTCCCTATTTTTAACCCTGTAAAAGGGTTTTCCTAGTTCTATACATTTTTCAGAAAAAAGCCAGCTTCCAGTGAAAGTGCCTCATTTTTTGCCATAATTGAATATTACAAGAAATTAATAAATGTTTTTGTTTATTTTCAACATTACGTAAGAGTTAGCCTCTATGAAACCAATTTCAGCGTAATTTTAACAAAATAGAATGTTACCAATACGTAATTAATTGTTACGGATTTGTTTACAAGAGCAGCCACATTCTTGCCAAACGTATATATTAGTGCAAATACATTTTTAATATCTATATATATATAAATGGAGTTTGGTAAATTTGTTCCCTAAGATCTCAGAAACTACCCGGCAGATTTGGCTGAAACTTTCACCGTTTGTTCTTTTTGGTACTGGGGAGGTTTGTAGACCAGTTCAATAAAAATCCGACTGATAGTTCTTTTTTTATTCTAATTTGTCCAAATTTTCGCATAAATGCCCCAATATGAAGGTTAAAAAATACGTGCACATATTAATGTTATGTATCCATCGAAAGCGCTTATTTTTCTGCTGAAGATGGCATCTGTTAGAAAGTTCTAAGTTGTATGAAAAACGAGTTATGGGCTTTTTTTGTTCCATGTTCGAAGGCTTTCCTCAACCCAATTCATTATTTAGTGTATCATCTCAACTCCCAGTTCATAGTTAGAATTGTTGAATGTTTTTGTGTTTCGTCTGACTGTTTGAGGCTTTTCTCAAGTCAAATCTTAAAGTAACGTTTTTTCCCCAAGATTGGCTAATAATAACTATAGATTTGGTTGATTATTCTCCATTTAAACGGAACTATAGTGTAATTAATGGTTTTTTTTTTTATTATTTGTGCTGATTGGATTTTTTAATCATTATCCAATCTAGCAGCAGAAACTTCGCCAAAATTTATGCAGGTTGATTTCAGTAGCGGATGCATTTGGCAGTTTTTTCAACTGTCACGGTTTGTGAAGTCAAAGACTACGTAATAATGTTTGTCGGCTTTCACCATGTAAACAAAATATCGTCAATCAAAGAATCTTTAAAAACTTTTTTTACTGTAAAATAATCCAGCTACTAAATTAGGCAAATCCATAAACAGCACAAAAACTTCCATTAATGTGACTTGGTGCACAAATTCAAACCATCGCCAAATTTTACTACTTATTTTGGAAACATTACGGATGAAATTGTTTAGCGCCATTTTATGGTGATCAAAAGTATCTTAGCATATGGCGACAATATCTCTTAAACAAAAATTATTAACATACCGTTTTTCAAATTAAGGAGGGGGAGCATTATCCAAGGTATCCCAAAACGATTCCCGCAAATTCGGTAATATTTTAAATCACACCAAGAACCCACAATAATTAAAATTTTCCAAAATATCTAAAGCAAGTTTAAGGGGATCACGGGCGCGCGGCTACATTTTTTTAAACAGTTCGTTCTTCAATATACATACAGAGAAGGTAAGACTCAATGTAAAAAAAAAGTATTAACTGACAAATATTTTTAAACATGTGAAGTTTAATTTCATATTTCGTAAATTCTTCAAATTTGTATACGCTTAAATTTCGTGTTTTCGTTTCTAAAATAATACTATTTTGCTCTTTTTACTTACTGCTACTTTAGTTTTATAAGTAAGGAAGAAGCTAGATTTTAAGTCACGTCAAAAAGGTGTGTTTTAAGTTCTTTCACTTAAAACAGAAAACAAATGCAAGTAACGATTGTTTCTGATAATTATTGCTAACCCAGGCAACGCCGGGTATTTTTGCTAGTATTTATATAAAAATGAATGTTTGTCTGTATGTCATACATGAACTCAAAAACTACCCGGCAGATTTGGCTGAAACTTTCACCGTTTGTTATTTTTGGTACTGGAAATGTTTATAGACCAGTTCGAAAAAAATCCGATCGATAGTTCCTTTTTTATTCCAATTTAAGTCACAATCCATTGGATAAATACGAATAAAATTATCGGCTGCAGAAATTAATTCGCGTGAAAGATCTCATTGATAAGAAGTTAGCTGTTGCCATGTTTCTTGAGTTTGAACAAATAAATTCTTTCTTTATTGTTTTATGGCTTTTCATGCAACGGGGGGATTTAAAACTTTTTCTATTTGATATTTTTAGCGATTGATTGATCTTTCAAACTGCGTGAGTACAAAATTTGAGTATAGTCACGGCTTCACTGGATACCTGGACCGATTATTATGAAAATTGCTATATATATATATATATATATATATATATATATATGTATTTTTCCACGGAGAAGGTGCATAATGTGCTCATTGAAGTCACTCGCCACCAGGTGGCACTGCAGAGTAGCAACTTCAGCCCCGTTCAACCGATTGTCATGAAAATCAGTATAATGATGTATTTTTTTGTTGGCGTAGCAACGCGCGTCGGGTACAGCTACTCCTCATATAAATAACAGCCGATGATAAAGTAACCCACGTGTTTCAACAATGAAACTCGCACCATGGTATGATAATTTGATAATATGTTTTGCTATTGTTTAGCATGCAGGGAAATGCTTTATCGTGACAAGGCTGAACTCGATCCGGTGACGTAACTGATTTACCGGTTAGACTGTCATTTCAGGGGAATGAAGAAACGAAAGAATGGTCAACAATGAGCGTTATCTACTGGAGTTAATGTTTAATCCACTGGAGTTAGGGTTAAACTACCAAATTCAACGTAAACTACCAAAATATCACCAAATAGGCAATTGCTGCGTTCAAATCTACATAGAAGCAAATTTTCACCCATCATACCGTGACGGGCGACTTTCTAGCTTTTAATAACAAGCCAAATAGAGCGTTTAAAAACAATGCTAATCTTGTGATAAAATATTGTCGTTTCAATACCTGTACCTCAAAGCCACACTGACGTAAGTCACATAATCGCAATTTTACAGGAAAGAGGGAAAACATTTGTATGGCCCATGCGAAAGGGGTTGGAAGTGCGTTCTTTAGACAATAGTCAATAATTACAAAGGATTCTCTTTTTAGAATTACGTCCACATGGCTTGATGCTGAATAAGATTCTGCATATGCTCTAATAAACGGAAAATCGTAATTTTTTGACTTATGTTAGTCTAGTGCCAGTTGTCTGACTATAAACGATGGTGCTTAATTTTACTACACTTATTTGCGCTAACGCATTAAAAGGCAATAAGGTTAAGTACCATCCTTTGTGTGGTAACAACTTAGTACCAATGTTTGATGCAATATGGGACGCAGTGAAGGGAAATTAATGGTCCATATTTACGACCTAGTATGTTAATGTACAGAGACCGACAAAAGCGGCAACATCTTTGGAACCAGGAAATTATTTTAAGAGCCATCTAAATTATTTCTCAGTGTTTAAAGGAAAACTAAGGGTAACATAGCTTCTGAAAGATTTTTGCTCTGAAAAAGCAAGTTGTCAAGGTATTTTTTTTAGGCCGGGAAAAACCGGGACTTTTCAGACATTGTTTACATAAATACAAGTAAAAATAATTGTGAGCAACCCCTGCAAAGAAGAAGATTCTGGCTTGTTATGATGACAACCTCTTTCTCTCAGTTTCAAGGGCTCCCATATTGGGGGCAAGTGGGGTCTCAGCCCCCCCCCCCCCAAATTAGAGCTTATGGGCACTCATGCTCGGTATAAATTCTGACTGCCCTAAATCCTTTATAGCTATACTGCCTTTGGGAGCATCCACAAATGATGACACACAAGAGGAGGGAGTTGGGAAATTGTGACAGGAGGGGAAATAAGAAGTGTGACAGCACACATTTTCTAAAACAAACATGCCTATGAAAAACAGCGTAATTGCTGGGGGAAAGTGCAACATCATATATGAACAGCCCCTTACGACATTTAAAAAAAAAATGCATGAAATATCTCACCTTCCCGTCTTGGTGATGATCATTTCGGTCCCCAGCTCGTTGAATTTCTCCCAGAGGTCCTTATTTTCCAGGACACAATCCACCCTGAGGAGATCTTGACAACTGCAGCGACCCTTCAAGGACTCGGCGTATGGATTGTTGGCGGCGCCGCCTCCCGATCCTTCTCCAGACGAGCGCCGCTTGGAAGATCCCGACACGCTGCCCCTCTTGAGCCGGGGAGACTTGCTAGAGGCTCCGTCGGTGTGCGTGTTATCGTCGGCAGCGTCATCGCTTACCTGGGAAGAAAGGGTTGGACGTGTCAATTGGGTTTAGGCTCGATTAGAGCCCATTTAAAAGGATAGGCTGACTTATCCGACATTTTGGTTCCAAGACAGAATTGGATTCAACCTCGGTTCTAGTATTTATAAATAAGTTATAATATTTGCTGGTTGCTAAGTCGTAAAACAATTGATGATAAGTTGAGTATAATGTCACTTAAGGTGAATCTCGAAAGATAACTTAGCTCATAAATTCAACAAAAATGTATCGGGAAATGTCTACCGGAATGAACCTTATTTTCACACCTTATTTGTTCTTAATTTGTACTAATTAAATGGTCTTCATCTACAGAATAAAATAATCTAACAGCAATCAGGCAACACATCTAAAGCTTGGACACCGTTTTCTCCAATGAGTTTTTTTCTATAGATGCTATTTTTATCGTCCGACAATTTTAGAACCAAAATGTCGGATAAGTCAGCTCCCCTTTGGAGCCTTAGACTCGATGACTAGGTTTGGTAGAGTGGCGTGGAGAAAATACGCACGCTAGCAAGGCAGAGAGAGAGTGAATAGCGTGATGGTGGAGGGTTGTAATAGGTAAAACGAATGAATAAATATTTAAGATTTGTCACACAAACCCAACGATGACTCAAAAAGAGAAACGGATTTAAGGAGGAAAATTTGTTATGTATTTAAAGTTGTTGTTGGAAATAATTGAGATAGCAATGTTTTTTGTGTGACAGAGGACTGATGCATATATGTGTGTGCGCGTAGATATGTATGCTGTATGCATGTATGCATTATTTTCACTTGCATATTTTGCTTTGCATAAAATTCTTTTTCTATTTCTGGTGTTGAGGAGTTGATTTCTAAAGATAAGTTTTCTCTTTTATCATTGTTATTATTACTTTTATTATTATTATCGTTTCTATTGTTATTGTTATTGTAGTTGTTATACTCATAATTATTATTTTTTTATATTATTATTAAATTATTATTTTAATGTTATTTTTATAATAACTAATATTATTGTTGTTAAATATTATCATTTTGAAAAAATATTAAAGCGGTGAAGGGAAATGTAGTCCTAAAGGGTTCTTGATAGTAATACAGGACTTGTTTATACCGTTTTTAATTCGACCGTTTATACGTTTTTGTTTCGACTGTATGAAAAAAGAGTATACATGAAAAAACGTATAATAGGTATACGTTAATGTGCATTAGAATCTGTAGGGACCAATGTATAAAATGTGTAATTGATAAAAACGTATAAAAGTGAAACGTATAAACGGTGTTTCACTGTATTAACAAAACTAGAAAATCGCTTGTCAAGTTATAACGGGTGAAAAGGCTTCTACACTTGAACGAAGCAATTACCTGTTCGGTAATATTTTGATAGTTGAAATTTTAACCCTAGATCCAGTGGATTAACCTTAAACTCCAGTAGATAGCGTTAATTGTTGATTCCTTTTTTGTTTCTTCATTCTCCTAAAATTACAGTTTTACTTGTAAAGCAGTTACGTTTCCGGATCGAGTTCAGTCTTGTCAAAATAAAGCATTTCGCTGCATTATTTTATTAGAAAAAACTGTGAATAAATAAATAATTAAAGAATAGGCAGAAGAGAGATAACGTCTAAAAATGTTTTAAAGAATTTATCAGTTAATTCAACAGTTTAGATGAATCTGACCTATGTCGAGGTGACGTCAAAGTACTGTGTTGTTGCTCTGATGAAGTACCAAAAAAAAAAAAAAAAGAAAGAAAGAAAGAAAGGAGTAAATAAAAATTAGAACAAAATTGAAAGTAAGAAGGTTCAATCTAATTCATTAAGTGCATAGTTTCCTATGATAACATTGACACTCATATTCTCTGGTATGAATTATTTTCAGGATAAGATGAAATTGACGAAACGAAACTTTTTCTTCGGGTAGAAACAGGTAAAGATAGAAACCACACATTTAGGAGTGTGAAAACTTCCAGTCTTGAGAAAATGTTATATATTTGACGAAATATGAAGATATTTAAAACTAACAGAAGTAATAAAATATATTCAAAATCCCTTAGAAGTTTTGGTAATATTGACAAAACAATGCATCTTACAAGGCTCAATTGTGTAATTCAAAATGCAGTAATCTCTGAATATGACAAAGTAAAATAAATTCCGAAATGTTCCTGGAACATAATGGGCAGCTAGTGTGTCTAATCTCTGCCAGTAATATATCTGGCAAAAACCATGGTAGTTTCCCGCAGAAAAAACAGTAATCTTCCTGAAATTAACCTGGAATCTTTCAGAAGTATTCAGAAGCCTTCCAAATCAAAGCCAGTCATGCTTCTGAAATAACTGAGGAAACTTCAGTAAAAACTTATACGTACATAGTAACAACTTGGCACATTCCTGAATTACCAGCAAAGCTCCAAAGCAAATAATGGTCAAATATATGGTCGAAGCTAATATGGATTTGCAAGCAGTTCTTTCAAAGCTACAATATCCGGAGACTGCATTTCGCCCTTGATTGGGGCTCAGTCAATCCTGAGGGGCCATAACTAAGCTGAAGGAGAAGCAACTAATAAAGTAGAAGAAGGTATTATTACACTGGTAGCTAAAAATGATTTTCACGAAAGTGTAAAATCGGCTTTCATGGAACTTATTGTGATTCAGAAAACGCTTCCACAAAAAAAAACTTGATTTTCACAGGAAACTTTCGTAAACCCTTGAAATCCCGGAACGTTACCCGGAAGTGATCACTAGTCAGTGACATTTCGTTTTTTTTTTTTTTTTTTTTTTTTTTTTTTTTTTTTGAAGTGTTGACTTGCTTTATTGAAAAATAGAAAATAATCAAAGAACGTTCCAATTTATTTCCAATCTAAATTATCACGAGGCTCTTACGGAAAATATTAATTAACATGGTATAATATAATTCTAATCCATTTCCAGATTGCAAAATGTTGCTGCAGATATGAAATATTAAACTGACTAAAAGATTAGAACAAGTTTGAAAGTAAGAAGATTCAAACTAAATCCCTAATTAGTTTCTGGTGGCAATAATGGCAAGTATATTAACCAGCATGAATTATTTTCAGGAAGCGATAAAAAATGGTAAAATATAGTTGTTGATTTGCTTATTAAGAAACTATGAAAGATTAACACGCAGATACAGAATGTTGACATTCCAATTAAAAAAAAAAGTTGCATGGAGGAAGGTATAAAGGAATTGAAGATGAAAACATGTTACAAAGTAAGAAAATTCTTGCCAAATCGATGAAGAGTTTCTGATGGTAATGTTGACAGCTATATTTGCTAACATGAAGTGCAGAGATAAAATTCGTCCTAAATTGAGGTGAGAAATTCAAATTGAAATAACTGGAGAATTTGAAGAGGTAATATTGACAAGTTCAACAGCACGGTTGAATCTAAATGCCTCTTAAACAGTGGTGAAACATTTGCCCGAATGAAGTAAAAATGAATTGATTGAGAGAGATAAGGAAGTAAAATGAACTGCAGTTTCAAATACCAGCTAACTTCTATACTGACAGGTTCAACGACCTCGGCGAGTTTAGTTATTTTCTGGATGAAAATGAAATTATCTTCTGAAAGCAGGTACAAATACAATAAGAACACAGAAGCTTAAAAAAAAAGAAAGAAAGAAATAGAAAAGAAAAGAAAAAAAGAAAAACCACACAGAATCCCGCATTCTTTTGAATTTTGACGTCTTGAATTCAAACTATTGCTTTTCGTACACACGAATTGCGATAGGACCCTACTCGTTGGGTTTCTTGTTTCTGCAAATGGGTTGAAATGTAAATGGCAAAGACATTTGCACCCGTCATATTATGACTGGGCGATTTTCTAAAATAGGTAATACGAGGCATTATTCATTGAAAAAAAAGGTAATTAGTTTGCTGTCGTAAAGATAACGATTTTATGGTCGATTACACTTTCATAAACATTATTTACAGCGTATAATGTCATGTATTTTTATTTCTTACTAGTGATACCTGCACGACATTGCCCGTAGTATAAAACTTAAAGGTCATTTGATTTGCCTGTATATTTACAAATAATGGATGATGAATTTCTCGCCAATTTGTTGTGTTAATTTGCTTGCCCACGTTATGGTAACTTGCTCGTCCACGTTATGGTAATTTGCTCGTCCATGTTATGGTAATTTACTTGTTCATGTTATGATAATTTCCTCTGTAGAATGTTCTTAAAATTGGAATAGAAAAAGAATAAAATCGAATTTTCGAAAAATCGCTTCGAGGTGCTTACCCCTATGCTACGAACTAATTCTATTTTTCATGATTTTCTAAATTTCATGAAAGTCGGTCGAACGGTCTAGGCTCTATGCGCATAACAGACATCCAGACAGAGATCCAGAGATCCAGAGACACAGACTTTCAGCTTTATTATTCGTTAAGATTGATTAAAATCAATTTTAATCGATGGGTATTCCAACTCCAATAAACTATAGGGGGCGCTGTGGCCACTGTCTAATGGCGGATGAAAAAGGTAAAACAAACAAATGCCGTAACTTAAAACTTGCTTTGACGCTTAGTGAATGACAGTAATTTTTCATCGTGTTTGGGGGAAGCTTTCTTTTATATTCTTCTGAAATTATACTACGCCACAAACTGTCTGAAGCCTGTAATTTACTCCCGAAAAATCACGTGGAATGGAATGTTTTACCTTTTTCTTTAGTATTATTAATCTCGCAAGGTAGCGTATTCAAGCTATGAAGTTGCGAATTAGTAATCTGGGAATTTTGTATTTCTTGATGAATCTTTGGTCTTTAAGTTCATTTATATGTGTATGTTACGTCGTTACGTCATATACAAAGCCTTGATTATTTAGTGAAGTATAAAAATCGTCTGCGAGACTCCGCAGAACAACTCAACTCAGATTAAGAACCCAGCGTTGTTTTGTTTTAGCTCCTTCTTCGCCGAGGGGCCTCCGTGGCGCTTGTGTCTTCTAAGCCAGAGGTGTGGGTTCGATTCCCACCTCGCCCTGGGTGCTCTTCATTCTCATGTATTGTAATGTCCTGAGAATAAAATTTGGAAAAACGTTGTGGATTATTGGAGGTATAAAGCTTCTCCGCTGAGAGTAGCTAAAGATCTCAATGTGTGCTATCAAATCAAATCAAATCAAAATTCTTCGCCGACTTGCTTAGAAAATGGTTTGTGTTTGGTAGAGCCCCGACATGGAGCATTGCTATCTTCTTACAATAGAGAACTGGTCTTTAAATTTTGAACAGCTATATTGGTTAGCTGACAATGATTATTGGAATCATTTTGTATATGTTTTAATGGATTTTTATAAAGTCAAATAAGTTTTCATTGGAACCAAAAAACAGTCCGCTTAGAATATCGCCGAATCATTAGTCACGTCAGCCGCAGGTAAACTGAACCTGATTTTTCATTGGAACTATAGGCAAAGAAAGTTATAATCATGACGGGAAAAGATAGTTTAGTGACTCGTCAAAGTAAAGAACAATTAGTGACTCTAAACCGCCAAAGAGGTGCTTATAAAGGACAAATTACAAGAATAACAACATTCCATGAGCATGAGGATGGAAAGAAAAAGGATTCCTTGGAATATCAACTGAAATTGGATAATCTGCACAAGTTTGTTTCGAATAGGTACGATTTAAAATTAAAAGATTTTGAAGTAGTTTTTGACGAATCGGACTTAGAAAAGGACTCAGCTGTTTTCACAGAAATTGAAGAACTCGCGAAAAACATAGAGGTAAGACTCAGAAAATTCTTACTTTCTAATGCTCATTGTAATCTAATAGAAAATAATTATTACTAGTAATCTAATTGATTTCAAATGTATCAAGCAGAGGCTTATTCTTTAAATGATTGGCTCAAACATTTAATCAGCACCAGCTCTGATTGATGATCCATTTGTACATCAGTTTTCGTTTCTTTTGTATAATTGATTTAGGAATATAGCGGTCACGCTTTACAAGAAAAACATCCGATTGCGATTCAAATCATAGTTTTTTTCCCCCGTATTGCCAACTTCCATAACTGTATACTCACAATTCTTGGGACAATAATGTGACAGTCCTGAAAAAACCCTGAAAGTACACTTTTAAACTTTCAATCTTGATATTACCTCTTCCATATCAGGCTCATCGTCTTCTTCGGGGACACTGGATGCAGGTGTGGATCTATCCCTCTTTTGTCCCCCTGACGCGACTCTGTCCCAAGAAGGGGACGGTCTGCCGCTGCTCTCCGAATCTGAAGGAAGAGGAGATCTTGCGGGCCACGATAACAGGTCGGCTGAAAATATAAAAGCAATTTATTTAAAAAAAAAAAAAAAAACGCTTTCCAGGTGTTATTTTATGATTACATGAGCAAAGTGTTTAAATGGGAAACATTATTTATTCATGGTGTTTTCAAAATACATTTTCTTGTTTTTGACTCAATTTCATTTGTTACACGTTCTGTGCTAACATTTTAGTTTACAAATTTGTTACTTTGTATTACATTCACAAATAAAAATTGTTTTAGAGTTTTTACCTATGCTCTGACAATAAAGAGAATAAAACGAAGCAAAAATAAAGCCAGAACGAATCCAACCAGCTAAGAAACAGTTTCATCTTGAAAACAAAGTTTTTGTGATCCTTGTAGGGGAGGTATGGTTTTCATCTGTTTTTAAAAAAAAATGTATTAAGTAGTTTGTGTGACAAAAAGGCAGCGTAAAATTCAGAATATTTGAACAGTATCGGGAGAACAATTTTCAGAGTCCAGCACAAAATGGCGTCGGAAACGGGATATCGTATGAAACGGGCAGCGTAAAATCGAGAGTTCTGCTGTATATTGCTTTGATATCATATATAGCTGTATATTGCTTTGATATCATATATAGCTGTATATTGCTTTGATATCACTTTTTTTTCATAATATTAGGATTTTAATGTCTCAAACACCATGACAAAAAATATACAAATTATTTTTATTCGATGACTCACAAAATGAACTTAGAGAACATACTTGTCGCATTATGACCTTACCGGGTTTAAGGAGAGTCCCCCCTTCTCTCTCTCTCTCTCTCTCTCTCTCTGTGTGTAGGTAGTGGGTACGAGTCTACTGCATTTTATTTACTAACGCGAAAATTCTAATGACTACGAAAAAAAAAGAGCGATTATGGAAAACATGCTGTATAGATAAACGGTAAAATTCTAGTGACCAATAAAAACTTAGACAACAAAGGTTATTATTCATATTTACGCTGCATTTTCTAAAACATTTGTGATTTAGTTGCGTTGTTTTTTCATTTTGTTCATACTTTTACACCTAGCATTTTTAGTCTTTTTTATTTAAACTTTGGTAACGTTCATTTTGACGCGTTTCTTGCTCTTTCACTACAATATTTTCTACCAATGAGGTCGTTTCCAAAATTTTAAAAGTATTTTTTTCTGAAAGAGCATGCTGAAAAACATAGGATCTGACCATTTTTTAAATAATTTGTTTAAGTTTAATATTTAAAAAAAAAAAAACACTTAAATCGGTCGCTTTCATTGTTTATGCTTCTGCCGGTGACATCACAAATGATGAAATGCACATTCAGTGCTGATATTCACAGAAAAAAAATATTTAATTCGCATCTTTACTCACATGTATTGGCAACGATATGGTTGATAGCAATAGTAGAGCGCAATTTTAATTCGCTTCTTGATTATCATAACGTGGAAACGCGATAGAAAGATGCGCCAAAGAGCATTATTTGTGAGGTCATCAAGACCACGCCTTGCTTGAAAAGTCGGACATTTTAAAAAATTAATTAAAAAATAACTGTTGGGAAAATGAAAGTATTTTGTGGATCCATTTTTTTGTTTTTCTTATTCCATCAATTTCAGTGACAAAAAGAACTACTTTTGACTGAAGGAAACAACCCCATTACCAATACTCACATAATAAGTAAATTAAGAAATAACAACGTTTAATTTCATATTGCATCATATACGTGTTTCGGGCTATACGTGTTGGAAGAAAAAAATTCTTGAGTTTTTGAAGGAGAAATACATGTTCAAAATCTATCCGAACTGAGTGATAAGAAGAAACATTTCAGAATGAAAACGAAAATTTGAGAAGTGAGGAAAGAGTCAACAAAAATCTTTCCTTCCTAAGTTTATGCCTGTAAATGTACATACCAGAGTATTATCATAACTTTTATGATAATTTTAATCTACCATTCTAGACCGGAGGAAATCTCAATTACTTCCAAAACAGGAGACATCAAAAGTTTTGTCCTTCTGAAAATTTACAATTCAAAGTACCCCAGACGCTTCTCATTCGCTGATAAACATCAGAAATAATAACTTAATGACAACGGGAGAGCTCAACGAATTTCAGTTCATGCCTTCTTCTTCCCTCCCCCTCCCGCCTTCCCCCAACAACTCTTTTCATTCACTATCAGCAATTAGCTATGGATAGCTTTTTCCAACATCATCTTTTGTCATTTCGCTCGTTTACTGCTGCCAGTGGTATAAAAAGAAAGCAGATGATAAAAGTAGAATTTGCATTTTTATTAGAATCCATTTTTTAGTTACATTATCGGCTGTGTGCGATTCCACGTAAAATTTGTGTTGTAAATGCATACTTCAATGAAAATCATGAATAATTCAACGTAATTCTATTCGTGAATATTTATCTTTGTAATGTGTCATACATTAAGGCATGATATCTAAAATTTGCTGATTTTCTTAACACTAGTAAGAAATGGCTACAAGAATTATTTGTATCTTAATTTTGTTCTGTAACAAATATCTGCTGCTGAAATTAATTTTCGAAAAAAAAAATTGACTGATGTGTCATCGGTATATCAATAAAATAAGCAGAATGTTTGATCATGTGATGCCATTTTTGCAACAAAAATAGGTTTTAATAGTGAGAGGAGGAAATAAAAAGAGCAGCTGATTAAAAAAGGAAAAAAAGACAGGTTGCATATTTTTTATATTCTAGGTTTTAATTAAACATTCAGCTTCAAAATCAATTTTCAATAATACTTTGTGTTTTTCTTATCGTATTTTCATTCAAAAAAATCATGTTCCTGTAGTTCAAACTCTTTTATGTATAGCTTATTCTTTGCATATTTTAACACTGTTATACTTTTTTTTCTAAATTTCAACTTTTCTTTTTTTATATTTCCAGTGCTTCTATCAAAACAATTTAAATCTTATTGCCTATACATTTTTTCAAACCATGATTTTTAAAAACTTTTCCTGGACTGAAACCTATTTCTATAAATCAGAAGTCGCGTGAGATAGTTCGTATGTATCTTTAAATACTACATTTTTCTGTCCTCCTTGGTTAGTTTCTGCAAAAATTGATCCAAACATCAATCATCCTCTAGATAAAAATATTGAAGTTGTTCCAATACAAAGTTCAAACTGCATGCAAGCTTTGTTAATTATAAGCTGTATCAAAAGGCGGAAACTTGAGGAAAGCAACAAAAATTTCAGAATTACCTCTCCAAAATGTGGTGGTGATTCACTGGTACACTACATCATGCAGTACTCTTCCCCAACTACAGGTTTTACGTGTTCCCTCAAAAGCAACCCTTTGTTAAATGTCTCAAAAAAAATCACTTCATAACAAAACAGTATTATTGAACAAGCAATATGCTAAAAGCCACCCATTTCCTCTTCTAAAATTTCAGAATTACGCCTCAATGGTGCGGTAATTCACCAGCACACTACCTCCCCCCCCCCCCCCCCCATCATGCAGTACTCTTCACTAACTACTGGTTTTACGTGTTCACTCAAAAGCAACCACTTGTTAAAAGTCTCTAAAATTCACTTCATAACAAAACAATATTATTGAACAAGCAACATGTCAAAAGCCTCCCATTTCCTCTCCCAAATAGCCACCACGTAAGAAGTTCCACCCCTTTTCCTCCGCAAGAAGACCCTTAAAACTATATAAAGGACAGGAGGATGTGTCTTCCTCGGCTGCCAATATATCCACCTTTTCCTCTGAGAAGAGCTTATTTCATAGTCTGTTAACTTCAAAAGTTATCACTCGTGTTCTTACAAAAGAGGTCATAAATGCATCAAGTGGAGAAAACGTGCCACCAACCCATAATTTGAATCTAAAATTTCCCATACTTTTTCAATGATAACTTTGGCACGAATGAAGAGACAATGGAACTAACTAAAATCACAGATTACTGGTGAGTCCAAAGTGTGATTTGCATTTTCAAAGGAAGTCAAGATTGTAAAGGCGGAGATTGCTGGTTGAATTTGGCTTCGCATTGGTGCTCAAGTGTCTGGTGCTCGATTCTTAGTCGCGCTTTTCTAAACAGTGATGATTGTTGGTGTCACTAGACACGGAGCAAAATAGATTGTTGGTACGTGCTTATCGGCTTGGCACAATATCAAGAACCTTACGATGGGAATTTCGCAGAGATCAGAATCATGCTGAGATAAAAATGTATTCTGACTCTATTAATATCATTAACAAGTTGAACCATACCACCTTGCTTTTGGCAACAAGTTTTTTTAGCGAGTAATTTCATAGCAAGCTAGGACAAGGACATCATCTGTGTTGTAGAGATCGTGAAAGTCTGATAAAGAAATCATTATGATAAATTTATGATACGTTGCAGCGTCATTAGCATGATTTCAAAGCATTCGGTTGCTTTCAGTTGCTGAGATTTGATGAGCTGATTTAGTTTGCGCAAATTGTAGGAATTTGCTTGCAGTTGTATTTGATCTAATCTGTTGTGATCAATCTCATTCATTTCAGCTCTTTTGTGGGAGGAATAGATACAAAACATTTTGCAAATTTTTGGAACTTCAATCTCTAAGTTTTAACTAGTATACAGTTTTAAAAAATCTGATTTGTTGTTTTTAAATGTTGTTAATGTTATCTGTGCAAAAATCACTTAAATTACAATAAACTTACATAATTAAAATTATAAATTTATTTATTTATTTACTTATTAATTGTTTGAAGTTTCATTTCTTTATTAACCTTTTTAGTGGAAATTTAGTGTGATTTTCAGTTTCGGTAGAACCAAACTGAATAACGATTAAAATCAGAAACTAATATTTATTCTATTTTATAACTACATATTCTTGCATTTTACAAACGCATATAGGGAATAATAAGAGCTGTTTGACAACTTAGAAACTAGTTTTCACAATGCACTCATTGTAAAGTAGTTTCTGAACATATTAAAACAATTTTCAATGTACAGTAATTTTCTTCCAACTGCGTAAGATTAAAAAAAAAAAAAAAAAAAAAAAAGCTGTTTTGTTTCAGAAAATCATATGAAATAAAAGCAAAGTTTGGCGATATCTTTTTCGGGAATTTATACAAAAAGGCTTCATTCCAAGGTGGTTAGTTTCAATTATTTTAAGTTTTCCTACGTAATTCCTTTACGTGATTCGTAAAAGAAAAAACTGAAATTTGTGCAAACCTATCAAAAAAAGGAGAAAATAAGAAAGAAAATAAAAACAAAAGCAGAAAAAAAATGAGGAGAAGGAAAAAAAAAGCATTTTTTGACTTATGTGCTGAAAAAAAAAGTGTTTATGTACTCTCAAAATGTGAAACCATTGCTTCAAGTCAATGCCTGCGGAATCCACTGCTTTTCAACTAGAGATTTCACCTAATTCATGTTAAATTTCATGTTGTTAAGATATGTCAATAAATCGTTTCTGAAATGTAAGAAATACGTAACGGCAGAAATAAATAATATTTTCACCCCAATAGAAAACTCTTAGGAAAAAAAGTGTTAATCAATATTTTTAATTATTTCAAGATGAAATGCCTCTAAATCTACGTTTTTCAACCTTTGTACTCACAACCCAGTATTCAATCATAATTTTTATTGTGCCCCCCCCCCCCCCCCCCCCCCGTCTTGCCCCTCTCATAAAATAACAAAATAAATAATACAATGTATTTTGGACATTCATTTGGTAAAGCTACGTTGCGACCTCAACTAAAAATATGCACTTAAACGGAAGATTTTTTTTTTTTTTAAATTTTAGATAATAGATTCCCGCCGATTTTATTCAATGGCATTGTAGTTATATAACTATTTCAGTTACTAATATTTTTTAAGCAACTATTTAGCTAACTAATTTAACTTACATCCATTCACAAAATCTCAATTTCGACAAATATGAGTCATGAAGCAGTTATAATGTTACGTTTTATGATAACTTTACGTTGCACAAAATTGTATTTTGATTTTAGCTCAACTTTAAGGCTCGCGTGTAAATAAGAAAAAGAATCCCACTAACGAAGCATCGAAATTTTACCCGTGAAACTAGCATTGGTAGAAATAAGATCAAGATGTAACGTAGATTGGTATTCATACGGTGCCTTTAAAAATAAAAAGTACACTGATACAACCTTCTTTCTACTTTTTTTTAAATTATTATTATTGTCATAAGTATGTTATATCAGTGTTAAAATGTGTTTTACATTTCCTTCTTACAGAATATATTTTCTTTGTCATTCTTTTAGTAAAGTATTCAATTTTTCAGCGTCATTTTCTTTATTATGCTTGCGCCCCACTTTTACGTAAATAGCACCCCAACTCCCAATGGGAAGAGCCTGATTGCTGAATAGGCCAACTAGGCTGTGGCCTAGGGATCCCGATTTTTAACAGTCCCCAAATGACTAAAGCGTTTAATCACTGTTCAATTATTTGAGAACTAGAAAGAAAATTGAAGTTTTTCCATTTATTTGCCCCTCCCCCTTTTTTGTGTGTGTGTGTGGACTTAAGGTGTGAGATGCTTTACCCCCTCCCCCCCCCCCCAACAAATATTTCGAGGGAGTGGTTAAGAGCATTAAAGCTCACCTGAAATCGGAAGTTCTTGTTTTCAGTTATTGTTTCTGTTTATAAGGCTTGGCTACAGGGGGCCCGAAAAATGTTTGGCCTTGGGTCCCACAATATCTGAATCGGTGCCTGCCAAGGAGTGTCGTGCAATACAGGTTAAGAACCGCTGCTCTGAAGAGAAAATAGAAAATGGTCTCTTGCGCTATAAAACCCACTACACATAAAAAACAGTCTTTTAAATTTGCAGCCCATTGAATTAAAACACTGAATATGTTGGCTAAACATAAGACTTAACAGTAGAATAAAAACTATACAATTTTTCTAGATCGCGTGCTTGATGAACATAAATTTCTACAATGTTCTCTACTTTAGCGTGAAAAAAATTGTAATTTCTAAAAAAGAGCGTTCAATAACCACTTCTCAGTTTCTTATGTTTTCTTTAATGGGAATTCTTTTGTAAATTTGTGGCTAACACGCATGTGAAGTACATCCGTTTCATTCGCATCTCTTCTAATAAAATTTCTGCCATAACTGAATTACCGTTCATTTAGAATAGAATCCACATTGGAATAACTTTAGCTAGTTTCTGAAATGAAAAGAAATGTAACACGTATAAAGTAAGGTTAGAAAAAGGGGGGCACGAATATTTTTTTTATTTTTTATTTATTTATTTTTTTTATTCATTTTTTTTTTTTTAATTTAATTTTTTTTTATATTTATTTATTTATTTATTTTTTCATTTCTCATTTTTCAAAAAAAATATTATCATTTTTTTCACAGCAAAAGTGTCTTCATGAGTAAATAATATATTTTTTTTGTGTCATGGAATTTCTTGAGATATTCTTTTTTAATATTTCTTTATTTTGTTTTCAAAAATTTCTTCAGTTGCCCACATGTGAACAAGCCTGTCGCACATATGAACAAGATTAAAACAAAACAGGACTGTTCTCATATTTCAAAGAATAACCCTTTAAAATATGCACTTATGCACCAATTAAATTGAAGAGTTTGTAATCTATTCTGTGTCAGTTTAAATTGCGTAGTAGTGCATCAATACGAAAATATTTTTTCCCAAAAATATAAACCTTGCTCACTGCCAAATTTTAAAGCTCCGTAGCATGTTCTATCACTTGATAGACAAGAAAAAAAAAAACTTATAAGAATACATAGCACAAATTCCTATAGTTGTTCTAAAACTCTAAATTCCGGAAAAACTATTTATCAACAAAAAATAAAATAAATTATTTATTTAAAAAGTAATCAACAATAAATTTGTGAATTGATTATGGAAAAGAAGCAATTATAAATGTTAAGACTTTTTTAAATGTTAACTTATAATATCCTTCACTAATATTCATAATATAAGGAAAATATAGGAACTGTTCAAATGTGCCCCAGATGTTATGCTCCCAAGCGCCCCATCCTCTACATTCGGACAAAATTGCAAAAGTAAAGACATCAATTCAATTTTAAAAAATTTAAACGTTTTGAAAAATTTACCTAAATATTCTTACAAGTGGCTTGCAATGTAATAAAAGTGATGAAATTACATACAGCAGCTAATAAAACAAAGAAATTGTCACCATACAAACACAAACTGGTCCATTGCTCTAAAACGGTTGCTATGAGAAGTAGGACTTTTTAAAGATATTTTGCTTCATCATATACACTGCTATAACCAGAGGTTCCAGACGAGTGAATATATTCCCCCTAAGGTGAAAGCATGGGGCCAAAGGGTGCAATACTAGCCAGGAAGTAGAGCAGGGGTGCGAAAACAGTAGACAATCGTAGACAGGGGTGCCAAAACAGCAAGCAATCGCAAAATGACTTGCTGGCGCATGCGCTTCCGGCATACATTCACCATTCAACCACTTCAATATGGCGGACGAATGACAGATTGCATCTATGCGTGGCTTCTATATGTTTCACATTGAATGAAGTACACTATTGGATTAAATCTCAACTTTTCTAGGATAATTCTTTAAAATAACAAGTAAGTACAGCTTTTGATCACTTTGTAGCTTTTAGGGGTTTCAAACATAGTTAAAAGTATGTTTAATGCTTTTCAGTTACCGTTAGTTGTTGATTTTCAGTTTATCGTTACTGTCGTGAAATTTCCATCATTCGAAACGCTACTAAATATATATATCATTATTTTCTTGTGTACTCGATAAGCAACATTTAATCACCAAAGTAATAACCGGAATAAATTTATCCATAATCAACAAATGAGAACCTAAATAAAAATGATTCTTGTGCTTCGTAGATTACTACACGAACAGCGAGTGCAAAAAATAAAAAAGAAATCTCTCTCCGTCTAGCTTTTTCTTTTGCTTTTTCGTTCAAGTGTTAGAATCATTTCCTGTTAGCGGTTAATAGTATTTCGATAGCGTTAGGAATTTCATTAAATTTTTAAACTGTCGAAAAATTTCATGCGCATTTTATTTTATTGTTATTTTGATTGAATTGAAATTTTGAACGGTTGAGAAACGAATTTGTTTTTCCGTAACTTTAATATCCCAGAATATTTTTGGCTCTTCATGTAAATAATTCATAAGTACATCTACACTTTACTTTCGGTGCGATTATTTCTCACAAATGATCATTAACTTAACTATGATTATTCAAATATTTACTCGTCTTTAACTTTTTATATATTTGTGACAACTCTTTGATACAAAATAAAGACTGTAGATATTTATTGCTTTATTCATTTTTAATATTACTGTGTAAAAAAAAACTCGTCAGTACGCAGAATTTTTTCACAAGTATTTTACCGCCCCGGGAGTTATTATAATTATTATTATTTATTTTATTTATTTTTAAGAAAAGGATAAAAATTTCACAGGTCCGCAATGTTTTTCATTTGCTTTTACCGACTCGTGTGTCGAAAGAGATTGAGAAACACTTATGTAGAGAACGATCAGATAAATTAAAGCAATGAGCACTTCTTAACTATGTTGAAAACTCTGAAATATGATCAAATGCTGTAATTACAAGTTTTAATCATTTCCAGTACTGAATTCATGCAATGTGAAACGTGTGCAAAACGTAGACTATCATGAATCAAAACAAAACTATAAAAAAAAAAAAAAAAAATACGCAACTGTATTGAAAAACGCACACAATACGGGGGAGGGGGGGGGGAGAAGGATCTACAGTAAGGGTGCCATTTCTCTCTCCGAAGGTACATTCCTTTCACCCCAGCTGCCTATCTTATAAAAGGTGCCTGTTTTTCACCCTATTTAGAGGTGCAATTTCGGTTCCGTATTAGGTGCCGCTGGTGAACAAGCGTTTCACCCTTGAAAGGCGCCGAATGCAACCTGTAGTTTTAACAGTGTAGAAAACCATACAGTGATCACATGTGCCCCGTTTACACAGGGCCTGATTACCGCACAAGCTGCCTGGACCAGGAGCCCCATCTTTCTAAGGGGCCCCAAACTACTTAAAGACTATGCATAGCATTATAGCATTTACAACTATAAAAAAAAGGGATATGGTAGAATCCATTTCAATTCAACAAGGAGCGTAACTTGATGGTCTCGTTTTTTTTTTTTTTTTTTTTTTTTTTTTAAATTTAACATGTGAATTTAACATATGTAAATTCATAAAAAATTAAGAATTACGTCCCACCCCCCAAGAAAAAATTCCTTTGCCGAGAAACAGGCCGCCAAAGATAGCGGTCCTGTCATGATTTCTAACCTGGTATTTTCGTCAAAATATTTAAAGTACATTACCTCAGGAACAGTAGAACATATTTTGTTGCGGTTTGTTTTATTTAAAAGAAAAATTTTCCTGTTTGAAAAAATATGCAACATTTTGAAATGTGTGCTTTAGTTTTTTTTCACAGTCTTCTGAAAAAAAAAGTTAATTTTTTTTCCCCTAGGAAATTCCAAATTCAAAATTTTTAATTTTTTTTACAGTTTATTAGTATCACCAAGAACTTCGTTCCCTGAAAAGGAGAGCTTCCACTTTTTTGTTTAAGAAACTTTAGAGGCATTTTAAAAATGGGGGTTTTTTAAGGAACTCCTTACGCAGTGGCAGATCTGAAAATTCAAGAAAAAAAATCGCAACAAGTGGCCAGGAAACACTTTTCATTAAGTTATATAGCGAAACTTTGAGTTTGAGTCTCCACTTTATCCAGGAGCTTTATTTTTTATGAAAACAAGAACGCAGTCTGCAGCTGATTCCCCACCAAGCTTTTAGCGTAGCGCCAAAAGAATCGTTAAGCGCATTGCTCTCTTGTTCTCACTAAATTCAATATCCTGGATAAAGTGGAAAGTCAAAATGCAAATTTCGCCACATAACATAATTAAAGGTGTTTTCTAGCCACATGTTGCAAAATTTCTTTTTGAATTTTCAGCTGTACCATTACGTAAAGAGCTCCTTAAAAACCCCTATTTTTTCAAATGCCTCTAAAATATCTTAAACAAAAAGTGGAAACTTCTTTTCAGGGAACGTAGTGCTCAAAAATCTAATAAACTGTAAAAAAAAAAAAAAAAATGAAACTGGCATTTTCAAAAAAATATTTAAAAAAAAAAAATACTTTAAACTTTTTTTTTTTTAAAGACTTTGGAAAAAAACTGAAGCACATATTTTAAAATATTGCATATTTTTTCAAACAAAAAAATCTCCTTTTAAATAAAACAAACCGCAACAAAATATGTTCTACCGTTCCTGAGGTAATGTACTTTAAAGATTTTGACGAAAATCCCAGGTGAGAAATTATGACAGGACCGCCATCTTTGGCGGCCTGTATCTCGACCCAGAAATTTTTTGATTTAAAAAAAAAAAAAACGAATTTCTTAATTTTTTTTATGGGTTTTAACATGTGTTAAATTCAAAAAAAAAAAAAAAAAAAACCCTGAGACCATCAAGTTACGTTCCTTGTTGAATTGACGTAGATTCTACCATATATTTTTAAAGTAATAACCAGTCGTGAATTTACCATGTCACAATTATGAGGTGCCCGAAGGGTGATCCATCAATGCACATGATACATGATGTACATAGTTCCTGTGATACACAAATTGATCACGAAAAATGCATTCCGACCGGCTATAGAGTCTTCAAAGGGCCTTGAAATTATTATGGGCCTATAGGGTCTCACTTTTAGTTACTCAGGGTCTGCGTATTCACATGTGCTCTTCCTCTTTCCCCCTACATTTTATTGACGTATTATATTTCTTGAACGTACTATGTTTACTTGACGTACTGCTCGTGCTGCATGCACTCTATGAGGACATAAAGGATTCGCTTTGGGCGTTGTATCCTGCATATATTTTTTTAAAGAAAATTGAAACACAAAATGTCAGTTAACCTTTAAGACCACTTATTAGGAAACACTGATTTAATCTCCTAGAATTTTCGAACACATTGGAAAATTTCGAAGGTATTACTTCATTTGGACATAGACATAAATGCATTTTAAAAGCATTCGTATGACCGAAAGTATAAATTTCGTCATTAGAAAGTTTTGAAGTTTTTAAAAATTGATATATGAGTTTGCTAAAAATATAATTAGGAAGAAACGTTGTATTTGTTTCCTTCCCACTTTAATGCCCATTGTTAAAATTGCGTTAATTTATTTATTTAACTACCAGTTAGTAGAATCACACTAGACAGGAGATAAATGTCGCTACCAAGAACGATGTTTTCTAACTACTTAAAATGTGTTGTCATCCCAAAAAAAAAAATGTATACACTTTTTATTTAAAAAAAAACACGCTTTCAATATTTCAATCTTTAACAGTATTATAGTAGTTTCAGTATTTGCCACTAGAAGGCCGAGTGTTCAAAATCAAAACTAAATAAACTTTTCATTTAAAAAGCACTTTTTCTAATATTAATATTGTGTCAGCGTATCTAATTTACTGCGGGCGGCTTGTTAGAAAACTCATGATGATAGAATTTGATTTTTCTGCTGCATCGCTAACTGTTTAGAATGGGTGTTTAGAATTTTTTTCAAATGCATGTACTTTTGCTCGTAAAAGGGTTTTAGTTATTTAATCAACTTAATTTACAAATCATTCAGATCGTTTCAATCCTTGTTTTGAAAATAAGCTGTAATTCGGCAACTCATGAATTTAACATTGATTTCACAGTTTTATGTTACATTATAAACTGGAAATTATATTCTTGCAGTTTCTGTGTTAAAAATTACGAATCACTCATCTAAAGCAACTGATTCTCGATAGAAGTGAAAAAAGGCAGTTTACCATTGTTATTAAATTACTTAGTAGAAGGCAGGACTTAAAACGAACTTTCCTCTATATACAGCTTTAGGAGCGCCATCTATTGAGTCATTGTTCACTTAATCGGTAGATTGCCTATAACACTAAAACCGCTATGATTGAGCAATAAACATGGCTTATTGCTTTCATTTGTAGTGACCTAGATGTCAGATTTATTCATTTTCTGATTAGTTGATAGTAAGATTTCTATAACTGCATGCATTCCGGTGTAAATGAAGCCGAGAGTCCTGTATTTACTTAAAAGAAGGCACCACTGAAAGAACTGTCCCTTACATTTATTTCATATGGCGTCATCTGTTGAGTAACGAGCCAAGCATGGAAGAACGCCTGCTGCACTAATTCCGACGTTTTTTCGAATAACAAACAATTTTTCTCGCGTTATGAGGAAAAATTTGGTTGAATATTTCTTCGATTAACAGGAGAAGAAAAAGAAACGGTCGCCGTGAAATGACGGAAATATCTCGGCAGCATTGCTGTCAGTAAAATTTCGCTGAAATGAAGAAGTGACCTCTGAGAATAGTAGCTAGTTTTGTATGATATTCGGTACTCAATAAAATGCCTACAATGAGAGACCGGCATTCTATCGAAAAACATTTTATTTCTAATCTTTATTTTCTTTTTCATTACGATATGTAAAAGAAAATAAATTAAAATAAAATAAATTTAAGTGATATATCTACAGTGAGAAATGAAGTAACGTAGTAGCCTTCTCATCTACATATAAAATTAGATAAATAAATAAATATTTTTTCAAAAAGAAAAGGATTCAAAGATAAAGATTAGGGGAATTTTCTGGTCACCAGTGGTGAGAAAAGGCAATTATAGTAGCCACATTTTTTTCTATTCGCCACTGCATTTGTAAAACAGATAACTAACCAACAAAGTAGTATTTAATTTAGCACTAAAATATAAATATTATCAGTTCAAATAAAGGTTAATGTAACTAATTAGTGGCATTAATGTTTATTGTACAATCAAGTATTAACTATGCAAAGAGGATCTAGTTTCATTTTTAAGAAGAATGTTTTCTGGCAACTCGGATGGGGTTGGGGAGAGTGGCAAACAGGCAGAGGAAGCGAAAAAATTTCGCCAACCGATAACTAGTTAGTCCCCAGTTTTATTCGACACTCGATTTTTCAAATATATTAAGTAGGATCATCCATTTTTAAAGAATATTTTTTGGTTAGAATTTGGAGTTCATTTCGTTAAAATTCAGTGTGGTCATGCAGGCTATCTTTTTTTTCCTTCCTTTTTTGAAATCATCAATTTTCAATAACGAACATTTTTCTAAAAATAAAACGAATTTATGAATTTATTTATTGCAAATATTCATTCATTCGTTAATTTTTCCTAGATGAGATCTGAAACCGTATTAATGGGGGAAAAAATCTTTGTTTCAAAATTAATTTTAGCGCGAATACAAATAAATTAATATCACAAGTAAGATTGCAAAATGCGCGGCAATGTAAAATTTCGCGCCTTTTACATTGAGTTATTTTTCTTTTACTTATGTAGTCAAGACTCAAGAGGGAAAGAACTAGAATTTCCTTGGAAGGGTCTGTAAAAAGCTGCGGTTTCATTTCGCCGACAGCTATACCTCCCTTGACTTGCACAGCAGGGGGAGCGTCCGGTCTGTCCCCCTGCAAAATGTGACAGGTCACATGATCCACACTTTCATCGGTCACCGTTCGTTCTATTGGCTGTTGAAGTGTCAATCATTTCACTGATGTACACTGCTTTCGTTTAAAGAAAAGGCCCATTTTCAAGCGACATCGTTTTTCTTCCCCACTGAAGAGCAACCTTAAGGTAACTAACTCAAAGGTGTTTTCATCCAGAAGTTATAAACTTTTTATTAAAAAAAAAAAAACACACACACACACACATTTCCCAGTATTTCACTCTTTAGCAGTATTATAGTAGTTTCAGTATTCGCCACTAGTAGGTCGAATGCTGAAAATCAAAACTAAATAAACTTTTTACCTGAAAAGCACTTTTCCTAATATTAATAATGTGTCAGTGGTATCTAATTTCCTACGGGCAGCTTATCATTCACATCATTATGTGAACATTACTCCAAATTCAAACGAACTTCGACAAAGTCATAGTCATGGTTTAACTATCTTCACGAAAATGTTATTAAGTCTGTAAAATATTGCCAAAGTCTATGAAAACTGCTAATGAGCTATCAAGATATTTGGGATGTTAATAGAGATTGTCCATTTATTAAATCACTTTTCAAGTTACATCTTAAAATGCTTAACTGAAGCTAATAAAAATTTCTACGTAGTTATCAAATCATTTTTGAAACAACGTGTTAAAATGTATACAAATTAGTAAAGAATTTTTAATTCCTATCCTCGGAGACGACAACATAAATTATGTAAAGTTAAACCTTCTAAATCCTTCTCTTCAAAAACAAAAAGATGGTTTTTCATTGCCAATAATAAAATAATAATTAAGAGCAAATAACTATTAGTCTTGATTGTTTGTTTGCTTGCTGTTGATTTTTTTTTTTTTTTTTTTTTTCAAATTTGTTTTATTGTTTTCCCGTAGTATTTGAACTGCTTTTCAACTCCAGCTTTGAAGTGTCTTTGTTAACTACATTTGTTTTAAAATTAGTCACCAAGTGTAAATCAATATTATTCCGAAGACAGAATTCCGGTAGACCAGCATTTATGCAACTGTTCAGTAACCTTAATTAATTTTACTAACATAAATCTACATTGTAGCATTCGTGTAAAACTAAATGGCTTTTCAGTCAAAAAAAAAAGAACAATTCTGATCAATTTCTTGAAACTGAGTAGCCATTGTCGTCTGGCTGAATACTTCATGGAACATATCAATTGGAACGAGCCTGACTTTTCCCGCCTCATTTAAGTGCAGATGCTTCCAAAAACAACCTGAGCAAGCACCCCGTCCAGCAACAGAAACTTCTTTTTTAAGATATCTCAATTTCGAGCATCTGCTGATAGTTCCTTTCCCCCTCGGGTATTTGTCCGCTTTTAATGGCTTTTTGATTGTCAGGGCGGGACATTGCCAGACATGATTCCCCACACTCAAAAAGGCCGAATTCTCTCTCAGTGATAATCATTCCTACTAATTTTCTGCTGTATCCGAAGAGGAAAATAGGCCTTCAGGGGTGGTTAGAAGTTTTTGAAAAAGCTAGCTTACGATCTTTTTCTTTTTCAGTTTGGTAAAAATATTTCATCTTTTTTCCACAACCTAATCACAGGGACGACTACCTAATTTAGACAGACGCCTGGCAACAATTATAGCTTCCCTATCTGCTATCGGAAGTGTTTAGTGAGAGCCAATGGTTGGATCACTAATGTAGATAATCAAAGACCCTAGGTGAAAAAAGATTATTTTACAAAAGAATAGAAGCTTAAAGACTTATTTCTTTCTTTATAAAATTATAAAAAAAAAAAAAAAAAAAACTTAACATGAAAATAATAAATAGAACATTAATTTAACAGAGTCGTATTTTAATGTCTATCGTCAAAAGAGTGAGTGTTTACAACCAGGGCAGTAGATTCGGAGTCGAACTGATTTAGGAGAAAAGGAATCGGAGTAGGAGTTCACATAGAAGGTTAAAAATTCCGAGTCGAAGTCGGTTCATTTTCCTCGAGTCCGGAGTCAGGCTCGGAGTCGAATTGATTTGGTGAAAAAGGAGTCTGATGCTCTAAAATTTCCGGAATTGGAGTCAGCCGTTTTGTCTCTGACTCCGCAACCCCGCTTGCAACTATACTATGGTTGCAGCTACACTAACCAACTACAACTATAGTTGTAGTTACCTTAGGTAACTAAAAGTTTGGCGAATTTGGGTTTACAATTGACAGTAAAATTTTTAGTTTCACAGCATATTACAACTATGAAACTGTTGTAGACATTTTGTAGGTACTACTTAGGATTTTCAGAACTAGATAAGTTGATCATCAAAAGAAAAAAAATCCATTCTATAACCAGGCAAGTTCACATATCTAGTTGTTCATCATATCAGGATTGTAATATTGGAGCAGCAACTAGGTATGTCAACCTGTCAACTTCCCATTAATGTCACTCAACGGCCTTAATGCTTGGCGTCCCAAACAGACTGTTACACAAAAATATCACACTAAAAACCCCACTATTTAAAAATATCATATTTGAACATTAGTCACCTAAATACTGTTTATTGATTTGAAACACACACAAAGAGCACAATTATAAAGTTTAAAACAAAATAATAAAAAACTATTAATCTAAAACTAAACCTTCCAGCTTGGGACTGGAATCAACGTAAGTGTGAATGCTTCTTCTTCATTCAGGACTTTTTACCAATGCGAACAAAATTAAGCGAATTTTTTAGATGTGGAAAATTTGACTATCTGTGAGGAATGGATCTATCGTCACCAAGGGGGGGGGGAATTAAAAGTAAGATGAATTAACGTCATTCATGAAAATCATTTTATGTACGTTAACCAATGAGGCTAAAACATTTAATCTAAAACTTTGTTCTGAAACAAACATTATTCCTCTACCCCAATTAACTTAGAAGTTTCAAACAAATGAAATTGGAACAGAAATTGCCAAATTTTCTAAAGGCATAAAATGTGCAAAAAAAAAAATTATCGTCTCTGTATTTCCACATTTATGTAAGAAGTTTACTTAAAACTAAAGAAGAATAAAATCGAAATTTGCGGAGAGGGGGCCGCTACGAGGTGTAGTTTTCATGCTAGGTTGCTAACTTACAGCCAAATTTTGCGGAATACCACTGAATGTTCTGCTATTCAAAATAAGCAGATATTACTAAAGCAGATTAATCAAATCTTATTTTTACTTCACCTATTTATTTATTTCATTTTATTATTTTTTCTTATCTTCATTTATTTTTTTTCTTACATTCATTTATTTTATTTATTTATTAATTTATTCAAGTTTTCACACGTTTTTATTTTATGTTATTTTATTTATCATTTTTTGAGCAATTGCGATTGCTAATTGTTTTCATTTGACTGTTGAATGATGTCTGAAAAATCAAATTTTTCCCCCGCCATCCTCTGCAGCACCGGCTCCTCCAGATGCTGCTCCTCTGGCGAAAACAGTCTCCAAGTTGCGTCCATATCCTACATACACACACACGCCTACATACACACACACGCCTACATACACACACACGCCTACATACACACACACGCCTACATACACACACACGCCTACATACACACACACGCCTACATACACACACGCCTACATACACACACATGCCTACATACACACACGCCTACATACACACACACGCCTACATACACACACGCCTACATACACACACACGCCTACATACACACACACGCCTGCATACACACACACACCTGCATACACGCACACGCCTACATACACACACACACGCCTACATACACGCCCGCCTACACGCATGAAAGCTTACACACACACGCATACATACACACGAGCACCTACAGACACACGAACGCTTACACACACGCGCATACATACACACGAACGCGTACAGACACACGAACGCTTACACACACGCGTGCACATACATACAACATATATACAAACGTGCGCGTAAATAAACACACACGCCTCACACGCTCGTGATTGCGAAAAACACAATTTGAATTCAAAATGCCAAAAATTCAAATTTTTATGCACATTTTTTTTTTTTTTTTGCATACTAATTAAATTATTAGAAAAATATATTTTATTTTGTCAATTTATTTACTTATTTTTTCAATTAAAAACATATTTGTTATTTCATTCATTATTTATTTTGGAGTGCTAATTAATATTCTTCTTCTTATCCATATATTTTTTTTATTAATTAATTAATTTATTTATTTATTTGTTCACTTATTCGCCCGAGAATGAATATATTTTCCTAGAGTTCTAAAAAAAAGTCGATGTTTCAAGGAAACGAATGTCTTTTCAAGTATTAATAATTAGAACACAATTTGCGTGTGCGAGTGATGATTACTTTCTGCTAAATTTACCTTCCTTTTTCACCAGACCCCGCCTCATTCCAACCTCAGCATCAGCCTCTTTTTGATTTTATGGAACTTAAATACTATAATATATAAGACCAGGAGGTTTTTTCCCTCAGTTCATGCAATATTCTATTCACGCAATTTCCATTAACAGTTCAGAAAAGTAAACTTTGCGTGCACTTCTTCCATTGCGAGCTAAGGAAGGCTCACTGACTTTCTTCATATTCAGAAAAATATAAATGTATGGTGTAGGACCGGGTTTTCTTCTGTTTTTCTTTCTTTTCTCTGCTGTGAAGTATAAAATAAGTGAAAATATATTTCCCCTGTTATAATTTTATTTTTATATTTTTCATTATAACTATATTTATTCATTTTTCATTTTAATTTTACTTATTCATTTGCTCTTTAATAAATAAAATAAAATAAAACATGCTTTACTGGAAAAATATATTTCCTTTTTTATAATTTTATGCATTAATTTTTCTTTACAAATTTATTCATTTATTTGTTGTTTTATAAACAAAGCAAAATGAAACCTGCTTCACTAGAAAAATAATCATATTTAAATGCTTCCTTCGCAGATGCTGTAAAATAATAAAAAGTTGTTGGTAACAAAGGAAATTACGTCATTAGCTAGAAATAAAAACTTGTTAAAAAATATTTTTTGAATAAAAAAAAAAACAACATCACTTCCTGGTCCCGCAATGAACGATGTTTCTAAAAGTTTTCATCTTTGCCAGGTCTATGGAGTCGAAGAGAGACTGACCGACTCTGCCTGTGACTCCTGAAATTTCAGTGCTTTCGATCCCCGACTCGGAATCTTTTATCAAAAAAATCAGTCCGACTCCGACTCTGATTCTGCATTCCTGGCAGATCTGCTGACTCGAAGGTATGACCGACTCCGGCTTTTGAAATTTAAAATTCTTCGATTCCCTATTTCATCTCCGAATTCTTCACCCCGAATTCCGCTCGACTCCGACTCCACAGCTCTGATATCTGCTGCATGAAGATCTTTTTTGGCATTAAAATCTTATCGGCGTGTATATGTCTTCAAATTTTTCATCAATCATTCCTTTACTCGCCGGTTGCTATAATGTATCACTGGCTAAAAGGACAAGTTCCTTGAACGCTTTTTAATAAGAGGTTTCAGAAACTTGTTTCATAATCAAGTTCAAGAAAAGCTCTTCGCCGAATCAGTCCCTGCTGTAACAAAGGTGAAGAACCCTTGCACAAGTAAAATGGATTAAGGCTTAATTTCTTGAGAAAGAAAAGTGTAAGGATTTTGGATGCACCGAGTATTCGGCTGATATTTCGGTGTGCCAATTAGTTGACGAGCTGAATATTTCGTTCGACGCCACACCATAATATTCGGCAACCGAACATAGTAAAAAAATTTAAATATTCAATAATTGTAAACAAATTATTAGCCATTTACTATATTAGTTTGCTTTTGCTTTTAGAATGATTTTAATTTTACCATTTACTATATTTATTTTTAATTAATAATTATATTTAAGGCAAAAAAATGAGATGTTAATTTTTGCCGAAGTTTTTCATTAATGGCACTGAAAGAAAGTCGCAGTAAAAATTTTAAAGTACGTAAAAAAAGAAATAATATTTAAAAAATTTCATTTGATATTAATTACTGTGTTAAATGTTGTATTATGTGTATTTATTTAAAATATATTTTGTAACTGAATTTCAATAATGCAATGGTTTACTGCGGTATCCAAGGGAGGGGCTCAGGGTATCCCCGGAATTCTCGGTCAATTCAGGTCCGGCAGTCAATCACAGATCTGGAAGAATGCATACCCATCTTTGAGACCAAGGAGAGGTTATATTTGAAATTTCAGGTTTTTCAATTCAAAAAATTTGCAGGGGTGAACACCACTTCAGATGTCCTTAAAGATTATGCTTTCTGGATTTAATTTAAAACAATTTTTAGTAGGAAGCCTTCCTTCATCTCCTAACGTAGCCAAACATAGCTTTGCAATGTGTTTAGTAAGGAGAGCTCCCGAATACCCTACTCCTTCCCCAAACATCACTTGTCACTAATGAGGGCTTAAAATTGCATTTTGTAGCTTCATTGTTGAAGAATTTCCAAGACGACTCACGGAACCATCTCCCTTCCTTAACGAAACATAGCCAAAAAATGCAAATCAGGCCTTCAAATTCCAACAATTTCCTCCCTTCCCTAACGTGTCTACATAAAACTTAAAAATGTGTTTTTTAAATTTCAACATTAAAAAGCTTCTGAAGCTAGCCTCCAAGCAGTAACGCTTTTCCTAATTTTAATAAACTTAGCCAAAACGCGTTTTTAGCTCTATAATTAAAAAAAAAAAAAAAAACTATAGGGTAGGGTCCCCAAAACTCACGCGTTCATAAACGTCACTACAAAAGATCGCATGAGTTATGTCTTTAAGATTTCAATTTCGAAATTTTCGGGGGATAATTCCCAAAACACCTCCCTCTCACCTCCAAAGTTATTCCAAAATTGCGTTTTAAAAACTTTCAAAAGTTTCCGATACAAGCTATCGACCTGTCAAACCCCTAATATCAATAAAGATAGTCTAAAATTGACTAAATTTTGAAAAGAAAAAATATTGGAAGAGCACTCAAACCCCTTTGGCTACAACATTTCTAAATATAGTCTAAAGTAACGCTGCGTTGGTTTCAAATATTCATTTTGCTTCTCCCAGTACCTGTAGCAGCAACTAAAAGAACAATTTCAATATTGAGGACCAATTTAAAAAACAGTACTTGTCTAGAGAATCTAAATGGTCTAGTTCTGTCAATACAGAGTGTAATTTAAGTCTCTGATTTATAAATAACAAAAAAAAAAAGTTTGAAAAATAAGAGATATTTCAATTTTTAATGTTAGGAAACTTTTTCTGTGTAAAGTTAAGAAAATTACTAACAGTACTGTAAGTAAAAATACCGCAATATTTCTGTCTCCAAATTAAGAAAATATTTTAATCATTTTAATCATCAATAACGTATCACCCATGCATTAAATTTTCTGCTATTTATCCCTTTTAAAAATAATCAAAATCACAAACCGAGGTGTATTGGTATTTTATAACAACTGATTATTAGTTAAAAATTTACGATTATCAATAATCAGCATAATCTAAAATAAAGACGATTTATTTAGCTATTTAATGAAAAATAATTAATATAATAGTCTCTTTGAGGTAAGAACCTGGGTCCCCTCCGAAGGAGACTCATGGCTACGCCACTGAGTGGCTCTCATGGGACGCAGCAAAAGGGGAGGGGTGTGGTCTGATGGATAAAATCATTTTCAGAACGCTTGATGTTGAGTCATATTTTCAATCCTAGTACAGTAATGCAATCACACCCTAAAAACTGAAGTGGCACAACTGAAAAAAAAAAAAACCGTAGGGGTATGGGGGGGGGGGGGAAAGTGAAATAGTTGAAATGACTAAGATTTTCAAAATAAACAAATTAAAAATTGTTTTGGGAATTACAGTACGTAAAAAAAACATTGTATCCAAATCTGTTCGCGTCAGTCTATCTGTCTGTCTGTCCGTCTCAAAATAGATCTTCTCGAGAATTGCTGGGAGTCGAGAGTCGAACAAGATACTGATCAATTCGAAATTTTCCAAGGAAAACAATAAGACTAATCTCGTAATCGTACGACTTTTATAAGCGGAGATATTAATTAAAACGTTAATTAATAAGGAATTTTTATTTCTTTCCTGTTGCCATTTTGCATATGGATGAGCAAATAAGATTTTAACAATTGTTTTCAAAGGGAATTTTTTGGCTGCTGTCCAAATATTAAAACAAAATTTCCATCTAGAATTTTATTTTAAATTAGTTTAATTTATATTTAAAGCCCAGTGGCTCAGTGGTTGCGCTTCGTGCTCCCACGCCACAGGCCAGGATTCTATTCCCAGATCGGGCATGGTCGACTCAGCCGTTCATCCCTTCAGTGGGTCGATAAAATGAGTACCAAGCATGCTTGGGAACTTAACCCTGGGGGTTCCGCGTTCGGCTGACCACTTAATCGGAGCATCTGCCTAGCACCTCAGAGCCCTTAGTCAGGAAAACTGAGATGGGTACAGTAGGCCTTGGCCACTGTGGGCTGTCGTGCCACTGGGTTTGGTTTTAATTTATCTTTTATTCTGATATATAAATCCTAAAAATACTGTTTAAAGCAATTCATCCGTTTAGAAATTTATTGTAAACTAGCTGCGTCGCCTGGCTTTGCACGGTCTACCTCGAAAATAATAGTTATGTCAAGTGACGCGTGTTCAACACTCAGGCTTGAACCAAAAAAAAAACAGTAAAATTTTGAGGCAGATTGCAAAAAAATAACCAAAAAGTAAACATTTTAAATCCCCCAATTACAGGAAAAGAATTTGAAACAAAAGCAAGAAATTTACTTGTTCATATTCGAGAAACAAAAATGGCAACAGATCTTTCGTTTCAATATGATTTTCTTCATGCTATAAATTTTAATAAGAGCATTGTCGTGGAAAGTTGAGATGAATCACTGAATAATAATTTAAATAGTGGAAAGCCTTCGAAAAATAGGGATTTTATGTCGAAATCTATGTGTCCTAATTAATAGTTTTAAATTGATATCTAAGCTAATTATTATCGGAGGAGCCAAATATAAAGACGGGAAGATTACGAATCCGTTCGATGGTCAGTTAGTTCACTGTCGTTCAGGAGAAATAACTTAGATCATGGCCCTCCTTGGACATACATACATAGTTACATACATAGGTACATACGCTCAGTTTTTAATTATATAAGATTAGCTTCGTTTCTCTTTTATTCTTAGCAATGATTTCTATTTCTTTCTGTTGCCATTTTACATTTGTGCTAATAAATAACATGTTAAAAATTGTTTCAGTGAGACTGACGTCATCAAAATAACCTACCGGGTAAACTTAGAGCCGCTATATAGATAGGCCGACGCATCAGCTTAAGGTTAGCCATTTTGGATCGGATTTTTCATTGTTGCACTTCTTGGGTTACCACAGCAAAGTTTCGGATTTCGCCAAATTTGCAGAAAATAATATTTTATTTTATAAACAATTCACGTGCCGCTAATAATTGCTCACTGTGAACAATCACCAAACGCGATAATTCGCCAGAAAAGACAACCACTCAAACACGCGCTTCGATCCAAAAAGGCTGATCTTAAGCTGATGCGTCGGCTCGTATATATAGGGGCCTTAGGTAAACTGGTTGCTCTATTCGGACATAACCTTTATTTATCGTCTGCCCGTTTTTATTTTTTTCAGCCAACGTTCTTAACTCTTTTCAGCACAAGAAATTTATTTCTTTATTTATATTTACTTATCGTAGCGTAAGTTTATCATTACCAGCCTCATATTTTGGTAAATTTAGAATGTGCGACTAATTATGTTTATTTTGTTGGACTTTTCACATGGGTGTGTTTTCGAATCGAAATTATAACTCTTTTTTAATTCCTGTTTTTACTTCTGAAATACATTTTGTATAGAACAAAAGAGGTTGCTTTTAATGATTTTAACTAAAAGCTTAGTTGGAATCTGATGACTTGATATTAAGAGCCATTGTCTGTAAGGATCAGG
The DNA here is from genome assembly GCF_026930045.1 of Uloborus diversus. NCBI lineage: Eukaryota > Metazoa > Arthropoda > Arachnida > Araneae > Uloboridae > Uloborus > Uloborus diversus. The sequence continues at coordinate 104,743,787 of NC_072734.1, forward strand.
CAGGTTGTGATTGTTGACATTTTTAATTTTCTTTATTTTTGCAAATGTTGTTCCTTATCACGAATGTAATGTTTGTGCAAAAAATAAGCTTTGTCTGCCTTACCGTTTTGGGGAAATTATTTTTTTAAATTTAGGGGGCGTGGCACATTTTTGCGTGTTTTTCAAATTTGCAGATTTTAAAGTTCTTGTTGCTTTAAGCGCCCCTATAATGACATGGATTTTTTAATTCTATACTATTATATGGTCTTCTTAGATACTATTACAGCTGTCAAATCGGTGTCACTACGAGGGTGACGGCCACGAACTCCGTTTAAAAATGACCGAAAATGAATTTTTTTACTACATTCAATGCCAATTTTCTCAAAGCGCCTTCATGATGGCACCAACGTTTTTACATCAATTCCTAGCTACACTTGCATACATCAAAAATATGTAATAAAATTGGTGTCACTATAAGGGCGCCAGAAGATATTGGAACTTTTATGTGATAAATTTCACAAAAATGCAAATGTTTAAAATCTAACCACTACTCTCGCCCTCATAGCAGAGATCTGAAACTAATTAAGTTTGATAACCAACATGTTCGTCTAACATATTAAATAAAAAAATCGGTGTCACTCCTATTACTTTCGGAAATATAATCATTCGAAATTAGTATGTTATGGAGTTATTTTAAATAAAGACTTTTCTAATTCCAATGTTTTTTGCACGGTTTGTTTTAAACTTTAATATAAAATTACAGTAGTGACACCTAAAATAATATGTTTCTAATGTTTTTTTTTTTATAAAAAAAGCTTTATAAAAAGCATTAGAAACACAGTAAATCGATATAGGTACAGATGGACGTATTGTGTAATGTGCATTATGGCTTAGTCGTACTATATTTTTTCAACCATACTAATTTTTTATCTGTTATGTATATAAAAATGCAACTATTTATAACATAATGTCTTAAATAGTGATGAACATAATGTATTATATAGCGAGCATTCAGAATCTGAAACATAATTTGAGGATGACGTAGACTAAAACAAAGAAAACATAAAAAATCAAATCACCCAGTTTCAGAAAGACTGTCATCTCTTATTGATATCTGGTAATTTTGTAGCACTAAAGCTTGGGAAAACATGATATTCCGGAGAAATAGTAGAAGTTGACCATTTGCTAATCTGAATGCAACTAGCCCCCTCGTAGCAGAGATCTGAAACTAATTTGATAACCAACACGTTTGTCTAACATTTAAACTAATAAAATTAGTGTCACTCCTAATACTACTTTTGGAAATATATTCATTCGAAGTTAGTATGTTGTGGTGCATTTTTTTCATTTATTATTATTTTTTAAAAATTATTTTATTTGTTTATTTATGTATTTTGTTAATTTAATCTTATCACACCCAGATAGTGTTTTGACCATAGTTATTTTTAATTTATTACAAAGAAGCAACGTTTAACATAAACAGCTTTGGGCAGAAAGAGCGTCTTTATCTTGAATAGAAAGTGCTCGTTTTGTTATAGGTACAGGTGGATCTATTGTGCATAATATGTTTAGATTATCATACCAATACTCGCCTTTTTTTGCGGTCACATAAATTTATTTACTCCAATCCTTTTTGCCATGCATTTGACCTTTACTTGCAAATGGTAAACTTCTACTATTTCTCCAGGACCATAGCTTTCATACCATACCATACCATACCAGGATACCATAGTTTTCCCAAGCTTTAGTGCTACAAAATTACCAGATATCAATAAGAGATGACCGTCTTTCTGAAACTGGGTGATTTGACATTTTATGTTTTCTTTGTTTTAGTCTACGTCATCCTCAAATTATGTTTCAGATTCTGAATGCTCGCTATATAATACATTATGTTCATCACTATTTAAGACATTATGTTATAAATAGTTGCATTTTTAGTATAAATAACAGATAAAAAATTAGTATGGTTGAAAAAATATAGTACGACTATTTTAGCCATAATGCACATTACACAGTACGTCCATCTGTACCTATATCGATTTACTGTGTTTCTAATGCTTTATATAAAGCTTTTTTTTTATATAAAAAACATTAGAAACATATTATTTTAGGTGTCACTACTGTAATTTTATATTAAAGTTTAAAACAAACCGTGCAAAAAAACATTGGAATTAGAAAAGTCTTTTTAAAAATAACTCCATAACATACTAATTTCGAATGATTATATTTCCGAAATTAATAGGAGTCACACCGATTTTTTTATTTCATATGTTAGACGAACATGTTGGTTATCAAACTTAATTAGTTTCAGATCTCTGCTATGAGGGCGAGAGTAGTGGTTAGATTTTAAACATTTGCATTTTTGTGAAATTTATCAAATAAAAGTTCCAATATCTTCTGGCGCCCTTATAGTGACACAAATTTTATTACATATTTTTGATGTATCAAGTGTAGTTAGGAATTGATGTAAAAACGTTGGTGCCATCAGGAAGGCGCTTTGAGAAAATTGGCATTGAATGTAGTAAAAAAATTCATTTTCGGTCATTTTTAAACGGAGTTCGTGGCCGTCGCCCTCGTAGTGTCACCGATTTGACAGCTGTAATAGTATCTAAGAAGACCATATAATAGTATAGAATTAAAAAATCCATGTTATTATAGGGGCGCTTAAAGCAACAAGAACTTTAAAATCTGCAAATTTGAAAAACACGCAAAAATGTGCCACGCCCCCTAAATTAAAAAAATTAATTTCCCAAAAACGGTACGGCAGACAAAGCTCATATTTTGCACAAACATTACATTCATGATAAGGAACAACATTTGCAAAAATAAAGAAAATTAAAAATGTCAACAATCACAAATGCCCTAAACTGCCTGATTCTTACAGACAATGGCTCTTAAATTAATACTTTTTGGTATTTATTGAGTTTTTATGCTTTAGTTTCACGTTATAAACCATGCAATATGTGTCATTTTATGTAAAAAAAACAAATTGTTGTTGTACATAAATATATCAGATATAGTCTATCAGATGTAATTCACTTTAAAGTGAGCACAGGTTATAAGTAGTTGATAATACATATATTTTCATCTTTTGTGCTAATTGAAAATACTCATAACTTGTATCATTGATAGCTTTTTTAACGTTGATAAGATTTTTGCCAAAAATATGTTTTACTGGTGTTTTTCAAACCCTGCATTTCGCGCATTTATTTATTCCTTAACGCGTTAGAAACTGACGTCAGAGTACTACAAAAACATCAACTGGATGTCTATTTCATTTTTTAGGTAGCCTGTGCAAAATAGGGCGACGCAGCTAGTTTTATAATAAAACTTGCATTGAAACAATATTTTTATTTTTGGTAATAAATTTGCATTTTCAAAAAAAGGTGGAAATTTTTCACTTTTTTTTCCGTAGGTTTTTTTTTTTCATTGGGTAACATCAAAGCTAAAATATCTTTCCAATGAAATATTTTCTATCTGATTATAAAAAATGTTTTTGATCAAATAATTATAAAAGGTGAAACGAAGAAACGAAAAAAATAATAAAACAAACGAATAATTAAATAAATTAATTAACTAATACAACGAAGATAAACAAATGAGAGAGTAAGCGAGTGAACGAATAAGAAAATTAGGGAATGAATGAATAAATAAGTAAATTAATAAATAAAAGAATTAAAATGAATCAATTAATAAACGAATATACAAAGTGATTTAGCAGTGAGTAAACGAAATAAACTATTCCTCTTCTCCCCTTGCCCCACATGTACTTGACTAATAAATTGTACAAAATATATAAATTACAAACAAGCTTAATATTTATTAAATAAATACAGCACCGAATATTAGAAGATATAAATTAATATTTAGAATGTTGGTAACAAATGCTTTATCATTCTATAATAATAATAAAAATTTTTAAAAAGTACAATGTGAGTATCAATTTTTAAAAGTTTCCTGTCTTATAACATTTGTTAATCTTCGACGGTACTTATTTCCCGACTGGAATAGACAACATGTGCTACTACATAATTAAAGTAGGACCAGATAGGTGGCGCTAAAAGCAGTGAATATTTCACCATTTCACTTTGCCCCGCTATTTCACTTCGTCCCACACTCCAATACTGGAGAAAGAAAAAAAAAGAAAAGTGCACTTTTTTTTTTGGAAAATTCTTTAACATGAAGATTTTATTTTTTTACTTATCAGAACTGAAATAATTGTTACCTTTGTTTGGAATAATTTTGTGAAGAAAATATACAGAATAATAATCAATCGAAAAAATGCAAGAGCTGCGGGGGGGGCGGAGGTCTGGACCCCCTGGACCTCTACCGTGTGTGCACCACTGACAGTAAGACATCTCTGCATAGAAACAGCACCAAGATATCCCAAAGCTGCTGTGAGGTGAAAATTACTTCTGGTATTTTGTGCGTTTTAAATAATTTTTTTCCAGCAATTTTACTAAAAATTAAGGGGAGAGTGTTGTACCCTGGCACACTGCTAATTTCTAAGAATTTTCAGCAGCGATGTTTTTTGCAATATCTAATAGCAACCTACACCACTAAATGGTGCCACAGTATCTCTCAGCGACAAAAGATTCAAATTGATGATTTTGTGATAAAGAAAATTTCTATAGAACACCGACTCATGTCATTCATTTTTGAGCACCTTGCTCTGTACAAAAATTTCCGAAACGCTACTGGTTATTTCCGCAGAACGGTTTGGGATTTCACAGGTTTTCACCAATTTCCTGTTAAAATTAAGAATTTTGTCAAAAAGATTTTCTGAATTATTACGAGTTTCACGTTTGCAGACTTATCACTGTTGTAAAAAATATGCTGAGCTACAAGTTTACAGATTAACTGAGCGTATTTATAAAGCTTATCGGCCTTACCTCAATTATGGCCATCTAGATGGACTGAGCTCTAAATGAGAGCGAATAAGTCTCTGGATTCCGAAGCTTTGTAAGAATTACAGGCAAGTGAGATGCCTGGTGTATTTGCTTGCAGTTCTGTTTTAGCTTTGGCCGTGGTTGCAGTAATTCTTTTAGAGCTTTCATGGTAAATCAGGAAGGTGCCAAACTGTTACTGATAACCTTTTTAAGTTTTCTCTGAAGGTACCAGAAACACGACTGGCTTTAACAGGGGAGATTTCCGTATTATTTAGAAAGATTCAAGGATAATTTCTGAAAGGTCACTGACTTTTAGTGGAAAACGTTCCTGTTTTTTTTTTTTTTTTTTTTTTTTTTTTTTTTTTTTTTTTTTTTTTTTTTTTTTTTTTTTGCAAGTTTTGTTACTGGCAGAAATTGGGCACATTAGCTGCCCATTATTCTCCAGGAACGTCTCTGAATTGTTTTACAGTGTGCAGTATATTTTTTGAACATTTATGAAACTACTCTTTTTCTAAATCCATAGCACTTTTTACAGTCTCTTTCGCTGTTAATTTTGCAGCGATTTCGTGTGGCACAGAAATGTCGGCCATGGGATATGGATGGCCTTCGACCCAGGGGCGGATACAGACTACACTTTTAGAGAATGGGGGGGGGGTAAATGCTGAAGAAAGGTTTTGGGTACGAAAGGTTTCTAAAGCTTGGATGTCAGTAAAATGCACCGAATCGACCAGTAATGAGGCCCCTAGTTGGGCATAAACGTTACTAATTCATTCCATTAGCAACAGGGTTCGCTTTCTGCCGACAGAAACTAGTTTTTGCAGTGCCAGTGGCAGAAACTGGTTATAACCGGTAAAAACTGGCAGAAACTGGCAAAAACTTAAAAATGTCTTTAATAATTTTAATAACTTTAACTTTACTTAACTTTTAAAGTAATTACTAAATGATATTTGTTTAAATAAACTGAGATATCAAACTTCATTTCATCATTGTAAAAAATAAAATACTGTGCTAATATATAATAGTGACCTTGATTTAGTTCAAAAAGGGAACTTTTCAATTGCAGATGCTCGTAATATTTGCATTAATCTAACAAAGGACAAAAATCAGATGGGTTCTTAGGCAAGAGGAGTGAAACACAGAACTAAAAACAGGAAATTACTGATTGTAATTTGCTCGCTTTATATGCTTCATTTAAATTGCTTGTGATTGAAATTACCACATGCTTCAAGAAGAAAGTGTCAGAATTTTACTTGCCAATATTAACATAGATTTTGTATGTACCTAATGTCACAGCTTTTCAAAACAAATTGGCCCCATTTCTAGAAACTTATTTTTCCAGTTAAATTTTTATCACTTTCCCAGTTACTAGATGGTGGACCAGTTTGAAAAAATATACAACAGATGAAAGTTGCACGAATATTGCTTGTTTTTTGATGCATTGCCTGCTAGCTCTTCTGTTGCAAGAATAGTCTTAAGTTCCTCATTGTGCACATTAAATTGAGAAAACTGTTTGGATTTTTGAAACCACCTTTTCTAAGAGGTAACTGCAGGGTTCAAACAATGTAACATTTTTTACAAAGTAACGATTGATTGCACTTTAGTTAACAAGTTAATTATTTTTTTCCATGTATTTTCTACTGTGTGTCAAAAATTAATTTTTTGTCATTTTTGTGAGTTTTTGCCAGTTTCTGCCATGCCGGTTTTAACCGGTTTCTACTAGTGGTTTTAACCGCCTTGGCAGAAACTTGCCAACCCTGATTAGCAATGAAAGAAGAATTCCGAACATTTACTTTTAAAAATGCTTAATGAATTGAAAAGATTACTGCAATCGTTTACATTTTATTTCAGGGTTGTTAATTTACGATTTTTTATCAACTTTCTTTAATTGAATTTTTTAAAATTTAAATCCGATTTTTTTAAATTTTAATCGGATTTTTTTAAATATTTTTTTTTTTAATTTTAATGTGTTTAAGTGATGATACTAACAAATTAAAACAGTTCAAGTTAGAGGCCTAATATCAGATCATTCCTTTTTTATATATATAATGAAAAATACATATGTACATATAAGCAAAGTTTGTCAGATTAGATAATTTTATAATTTTAGCCACATCTGGCAATCATGAACTTGCTGCAATATCAAGTCCCATATGCAGATGGGTCTATTTCCCAGACATTATTTAAAAATCAAAATAAACAACATCTTTCTCTTTTCTAAAAAAATAATTACATTTTGAAATGGTATCGAAATTTCTACTAATAATAACGTCTCTTTGTCTAGATCTGTGTGACAGTCATAGCGCCTAGACCGTAGGGCAAATTTTCTTGAAATTCGGCAAAAAATTAGTTTGTAGCATGGGAGTATGCACTTTGAAGCGATTTTTCAAAAATTCGGTTTAGTTCTTTTTCTATTCCAATTTTAAGAATATTTTACTGATCAAATTATCATAACATGGACGAGTAAATTACCAAATTATCATAGCGTGGAACCGTAACATGGGCAAACAAATTAACATAGCAAACTGGCGAGAAATCTATTATTTGTAAATATACAGGCTAACCAAATGACCTTGTAATTTTCTACTACAGGCAAAGCCGTGCAGATACCGCTAGTAAAGAATAAAAATAACGTAGAGCATTTAATTATTTACCTCAGATATGGTTTTTTTTTTTTTTTTTTTTTGAAAAAAGAACCTTTGAAATAAAATGTTGATTTAAAAAATAAAAAATGCCTTATTTTTTGAATTCAATCTTTAAAAAAATCATAAAGCATTGAAAATTAGATTAAGGGGGGGGGGAGACTCTTGTCTTATTAATATGCATGTTTCGTTCATTGTTTTGATTCAATGGAAGTTGAAGAAGATTGTACTATAAGTTTATTTTTAAATGAATAATTGAATAGCTTAATTCCAATCAGATAAATATCTAATCTAATTTCTTATGCTGAATTTCATTGAAAAGAAACATCTTGTTTCATAAATGCTTTGCAAGTTCTTTTCTTTTTACTTTTATTGCTAAAATGATTCCCCCCCCCCCCCCTTTCAGTTTCAATTTACTTCATTAACCCCAATATAAATCGTTCTTTTTTTTGGTTATATTGTATAGAATTAATGTTTGTTTGTTTATTGTTTTTTTAATAAAAAATACTGTGAACTTCACGGCCATAAAAATCATTCTTCTGAACTTTTAAAATTTTAATCTTTAAAAATCATGATTTAAATAGGATTGATTTAAATCGCTCAACCCTGTATAAAGTATTGGAGAACAATGGATGGACAATATTGTCGACAGTTTAGGATGTGTCGTGACCCCCATTACCCTCTCCCTGTATTTGCCCCTGCCAGTGGAAACCATTCCGTCGTCAATATACAAGACCGAGCCATTGCAACAAAATTTCTAGTAGTATCATACTGAGAAATCTTATCGGCTTATAGCTATCTGTTTAAACTGTGGTTGTATAAAAAAGGAGAAAAAAAAAAGCCATGATTTCACAAGCGTGGACCACGAATTTGTTCCAAATCTTCTCTCAAGTGTCCTCAATCTGTTCATAAATGTCTTCCCTACTACTATAAATTTATAAAATTTTCTGAGCGAGACACAATTGGTACTCTTACATTTTAGGAACATTTGGTTCATTTTCTTTTTCTCAGAGCATATTCAGAATACATTTTATAGCAGATACAGGCAACTAGAAATACTTTTTCAGAATCAGTGTTCCAAGTGTGTTCCTTACGTGTACCGGAATTTTGCAGACTATTCAAAGTTTGAGAGTTATATAGTCTGAATCTTACGTATGGGAAAAGTTTGAAATTTGAATAAGTATTGATTTCATGGGCAAAGCAAGGAGAGGGGATGATGGTTAACTCCCCCAGACAGTTGGTTAAAAGATTGCATTAGTCATACTCATACATACAAAGAGTGGCCGATCTTGAAAATTGAAATCATTAGGTCAAACTGCAGAGGATCCCTTAAAAAACAATGCAATTGAAGTGCTGTTGAGTTACATCCGTAGCCGTTTTTTGTCTTTGCATTTATGATATAGGTTAAGAAACAATAGGTGTAAACTGTGTAAACACAATGCTAGATATCAATATTGGCTGTTTTGGTATTAAAAACCTCATTGCTATAAACCTTATACATTATTCTTGAACTTATATAAGATAAGAGCACCAAATAAGGCCACCCCAAGGTCCATAACCTAGTATGTCACTGATTTTTGATTCAGTTGGGTCCAAACTTTGCACATTTATCAGGAGATTTTTAAGAAATGAGGAAAAAAATAATTCCATGTAAAAATTTAAGTTTCAATTACGGTTTTCAACAGTTTTAACAAAGGAAGGTAATTTGGCATAATTAGGAACACGGTTCCCCAATAAGGCCGACTCTGGGCCACGCCAAAAAAGGGACAATTGCCCTCTCCCCCTAAATGACAGACTTGATAGTCTGATATTTCGGGACACCCTAAAAGGCCCAATGGTAAATCAGACTCTGCAAGTACATGCTTCAAAATAGAATTAAAATTAAATAAAACAGCCGCTCACCTTCAGAAGTCGATTTCTCTTTGACCGCAGGTGCTCCTCGGGCCATGATAGCAGCGATCGAAAAGTCAGTAGCGGAAGCATTCTTGCCGTTTGCCGGAACAACGCCGGTTGAAGACGGGTGAGTGTCTTGCATTGCCGGCGGAGAGGATTCTGTAGCCACCAACAGCATTGGAAAAATCAAACTGACTGTTTAAAACGTATTTCAAAGACAATGGAGCAGACGGCTGTCTAGTCCGTTGTTGAATGAATGAATGAATACGTTCCTTTTACCAAAACTACTTGTCTCTCGTCCAAATAATTTCAATTTTTGAGTTCAACAAACTGTTTAGTAATAGGATATTTTTCTTAAAATTTTGGAGAAAGCACGTGGTTTTAGAAGTGTTTAAGAAGCCGTTGGCGTGAAAAGTGCCGGTAAAGTCTCAACTAAAGAACTGTTTTGTTTCAGTCAATATTTAGACAACAACTTCACTTTTTGAATCTTGAAGCTTGTATGTTCTACGTGGAATTTTGTTTGCATACATATGTAACACCACACAATGGTTGCTCGTGAAATCAGATTCTAGGTCATTATTTGATTAAGTAAAAGCACCGTTTATATTTTCACATCAATATAAATTATCACCGAGTTAGACATTTTGCTGAAATCTCTAAGTTCAACGGCTGTTACCTTCTTTAAACAGCTTTGATTATTTCAGGTAAGCAAATTTCAGCTTATTTATCAAGCATAACACTCATCAGTCAGTCAAAAAAGTTCAGGAATGTTTGTTTTTTAAATTTTATCACAAAAATATTTTTTTGTATATTTCAATTAAATTGCCTAAACTACATAGTAGAGGCAATTTTCTGAGAATATCGATCGAGCAGAAAAAACGAAAAAGTTCCAAGACGTCAAACAAAACACGTGCTTGAGAGAAATCGAACATCTACCGGAGTCTATCCGTCGTGCCGAATCTCAGGAACTGCCCCCGACTCCACAAACACAACACTTGCGAGTGCCAACAATCATCTCAAATCAAACATGGCGACCAGAGAGGATACCAAACGCCGGGGGTCATCTTCACACGCGGCTGTGTCATTTCACCCCCCAATGGGATGCTATCATTGACATCAAGAAGTTGTTCAGACACTTATCCCGTACTCTTTTCACTTAACTACTGAAGCAAGCTCCGCGCTTGCGTTGTGCACTTGCCGCCGACGCGGGATTGCCGACCAATAAAGGCGGTGGCCAGCTTGGTAAGGCGGTGCTTAATGTGACCACGCCTTCTCCATCTACGAATGGGCTGAGAAAATAAACTCCACCTATTAAAGGCGTTCACGAGAAGGCTGCTAAAAAATTGCTCCGAGCAGAGGTAAATTTAGAGATATGATCGGTTAATGAATGAAGTGTAAATTAATTATGGCTCTCAAAGTTCCCTCATTTTTTTTCCCTTCTTTGCACCGTAGCTGTCAGATTTTACGCTTTCTGTCGTACGTTTTCGAACCGCTTATCTTTACGTTTAACGACAGGATTTTAAGTGCCTTATCGAAGATAAAAGACACTTTTTTTATTCGGCTTTTAACATCGTTAATTTTTGAGAAATGAATTGTTTAGGCTCAGTTGACGTTCTAATATTTGGTTCGCAGCGTTCGGCACCTTCATGGGTGCTAATGATGATGATGAAGAGGCTAAGCAACATGGAAAATTTAAGATTGGTAATTAGCTGCAATGATGGCACGGTTTCATCTTCTGAATTAGTAGTTTAATTTAAAATCATACCCTTGTTGATAGCTCTTTCTCTGTTTCACTCTTCTTAGACGAAACTTCGATTTTAGAAAAATATGTTTAGATGGGTGCCAACTGCCAACAAAAACTGTAAAAAAAAAAAATCCGAAATGTTACTGATTCTTTCCGAGGAACATTTCGGGATTTCACAGGTTTTTCTATTTCCCCGTAAAAACAAGTGTCTCTGTAAAAACGTTTCCATGATTGCTACAAGTTGCATGAATGCCGACTTTTCGCTGTTAGGAAAGTTATTTTTAGCTACCAGTTCAAAGATTGACTGAGCGTGTTTATTAAGTGTATCGGTTTTAGTTTGATTACGTACGGCACGTCCAAATTGACTAAGGTCCCAATGAGAGTGAATAAGTCACTGGATAGCTGCAACTTTGCAAGGCAAGAACTGCAGGCGAGGAATATGCTTGGATTTTACTTGATATTCTGTCTTAGCTTGGCCATGGTTGCATTAATACTTCTGGTGCTTTCTTGGTAAAGCTGGGCTCAAGACGTTTCTAATCAATTACCTATTTTTTCTGGAAGGTTCCCAAGATATGACTGACTTTAATCGGGGAGATTTTCAAATTCTCCAGAAAGATTCTAGGATTTTAGAAAGTTTACTGACTTTTAGAGAAAAAGATTCTGTTTTTTGCTAGTACGTATATTACTGGCAGAAATTGGGCACTAGTGTTGCAGTTTTCTGTCACTTGGATGCATCAAGATTTCAGTTTCAGCAGAGCATGAATCAAAGGGTGAGACAGAGAGAGACCATCAACGCACACGACAAAATTTTGGATAGAAAACAACGGTCGAGTTCATCGATCATCAAGGGGACAACTGGATGAACAATTTTCTTCCACTGTAAGAAAACTCCGAAACATCACACATCTGTAGTTGTGTGTTTTTAGTTGTGTCACTTTCCTAGTCCGGGTATGATGTAGAGCAGAAAACGGGTAAGTTCCTCGCTGAAAATCCGTAACTTTCCTGAAGTTGACCGGGAATATCAATAAAGAATTTAAAAATCATCCCAATAAAAACCAGTCATGTAATCAGGAACTTTCCAAAAAAACTTCTGCGTTCGCACACAGTTATAGCTTGGCTTCTTCCTGATTTACCCCCAGGAAAATATCTAAAGCAAATATGACCGAAGCTAAGGCAAAATTGCAGGCAAACACCAGCCATCTTATTTGCCTGCAATTAAAAAAGCTACAACATCCAGAGAATGTCTTTGCCCTTGCTTGAAGTTATTGAAACTGCGGAGGCCGTAATTGAGCTGAGGGAAAAACACGCTTTAAAGAAGTTGAGTATACTATTTTTACACTAGCAGCTAAAAATATGTTTCACAAAACTAAGAAGTCTGCATTCATTGATTTCAGACATTTTTCACAAATATACTTGTTTTTCAAATTTTTCAAAGGAAACTGGTGGAAAATCTGTGAAATCCCGGAAATAAAAGGACTTTTCGGGAATTCTCTTACACTAAGGATTCGTACGTAGGAGTTTTAAAAATCCTTAAATGCATATAAACTACCGTATTAGACTTGGCATTACAGTCTCGCCTGTTTACAGCGTAGTCAAAAGGACTAAATAAAAATTTAGTTCTAGCCGTAATTTTGTTTTAAAAAGGTTGAATACTACACTGCAAAGCGTGAAGGGGAGTTGACGCTAAGTATGCAATAGCTAAATTCGCTATATACGTCTTCACTATAAGCAATATATTATATAAGCAATATATTATGTTAAAATAGAGGGCTCTGCCTCCCCCCCCCCACGCAGCATCACTAAACCAGATGTAAAACATTTTCTCAAAATTAAAAACTTTATTGCGATTTTTTGTAGATACACAAATACACGGCATTTAACTCGATATTTTGCACATGGAGTAAGTCCGGTGATCTTGCCCCACATAAGCAGAAACTTAAAAAAAAAAAAAAAAATGTTAACGAAAATCAAAAGATAATTCCTCCCGCCTCACTTAATGTAGATCCAGATGCTGTGTAAAATTTATCGTGGCTAAAAACTACGAATATTAGTTTTTATTGCAAAAAAAAAAACTGCAGCTTTGGGGCATATTACCTTGACAGTCAGACAATAGAGAAGTTGCAACCTATTAAATGTTCATATTTTGACTATTGGATATTGTTAATTGACCCTCAAAACTAAAAAATTCACCATCGCCGAATTTTAAAACACCGTGATTGATTTTTAAAGAATTTTTAAAAATTCATGCGCAAAAGTACGCTTTTCTGAAACGTCACGAGCTTACATCACAGGGCACTAATGGGCAGCCTTCCGCCGAAGATCCCTTGTTTTCGCTACGGACATTTTGAGCGTGCTGATGTTTTTATTTTTTAGAAATTCAATAATCCTTTTGAACACACTGTGGGGGCCGAATTCGTTAAAGCACAATCTAATATCTTCCTCAAGTAACATCAATGATGGTATTCGAATATTTCCGAAAGGATGAGAGGTAATGTTCCAGAAACGCGAGGAGTTAAATGCGAGGAGGTAAGCCATACGTTTCGTCTTCGAAGTCAACTGCACATCCTTCGGCTTCTCCCGCAGCGGAAGAGCGCATGACGTCACTTCCTGTGCCATTTGACGTCACAATCGCTTGAACTTTAAAAATTAATTTGAAAAAAAAACTAATCGAATCTCAAAAAATTTTTCATCTATGATGTTTATACATGTTACTCTATCATATAAAAATAAAATTGAAAAATCGAAAACTTCCCTATTCGCCCCACTACACCAGGTCGCCCCATTTGACCAGCATTGCAAAACTTGCTGCTGTTAGTAAGAAAGTGTATTAATTGATTAAATTAGTTGAAATAAATACAAATTATAATGTGTTCAACTAAATGAAAAATCAAAATCAATTTAATTCTAAACTGCAAATATAGGTTAGAATATTTTACATAATAAGCACATTACTTGTGGTTTTTAATAACTTTTGCTTTTCAATCTTCCCACAGCCATTACATCGCTGATTATACATTGTGCACGTGTTTCATGCAACCATCCTAAGCAGTCTAGTATACATTTTATCCAATCTACAGTCGACGTCATTCAGAACTTCATTCAGATGAGGCATATTACCTTTTTGGCAAGGTTAATTGCTCCACCAGCTTTTGTTTAAACAGTAAGCCAATATGGCTGCAATTAATAGTAACAGCCTTCTTTATGGTACTCTTTTACTGTATAAACCGATAATTGAACATAATATTTGACGCTAGTTAATTCTTAAAAGTAAAATCTTAGATCGAGCGTTAAAAAATGTCACTCTTACCTTTCACTTTGCTCTGAAGCTGTAATGACCTTTGAAAAATTACACAGATCCTCTTGAAAAAGTTGACACAGGCGCACTCTGTTGTTACAATCGTGAAATACAGTTACTGGAGCAATTTATCAGACGCGGGGCAAGATCACCGGACTTACTCTAAAATGTTTTCTAAAAAATCTGATATTAACGAAACATATTTTTTTGTCACATTTTATTTGCCATCGATACAAAAGAAGTTGCAATGTTTCATAAAATATGGCAGTATATAGCAGCGCTGCTTTTCCGCCAGCAAAAAAAAAAAAAAAAAACATTTTGAGCTCATAAATTTGTATCAATACTAAATGACTTGAACCTTTTTACATAGGTGATAGAAATATAGAACAAGAAAACATTATCATCTAAGAGGTAGGGTTCTCAAACTGGGTGTCGTAGGAAGAGATGAGGGGTGTCGCAAAGTTTCCATGTTATCAATATATATGTTAGGTTAGTTTGCCAAATAAGGTTATTTAAGTTAGATTAATAAGACCATCCCAGGTTATCAAATGTGGTTTAATATATATATATTGATATTAAATTATCTTTCAATTCGTATTAGTTTGATAGTATTTTGTGGCGTTTTTGGCTTCAACTCTGTGTGAAGTAATCTTTGCCCAGAGTTTTCTTTATAAATGCCCATGTTTTTAATAAGGCTTTTCTTTGCTAAAACTACTGAGAAACGTAATTGAAAACAAAATTTTCACTTGACTTACTTTTTTTCATACATTGGAAAAACGATTCAAAAACATTCCTGGAAAATAATGGGCAACTTATGTGCCCAATTTCTGCCAGTAACATATCTTGCAAAAAGCAGGAACGTTTTCCGGTAAAATTCAGTAACCTTCCTGAAATTATCCTGCCTGGAAGCCTACTGAAAAATTCAGAAATCTTCCATTTTAAAGTCAGTTGTGTCTCTGGAAAATTAGAGTAAACTTGGGAAGGCATATTACATTAGCTTGGCACCTTCAAGGAAGTTTGGTTTTGGAAACATGGCCAAAGCTAAGACAGGACTGCAAGTAAGTATTAAGAATTTTACTTGCCTGCAATTCTTGCAAAGCTACGTAACCGATTGACTTATTCGCCTCCCTTTGAGAGCTTAATCAGTCAAGACGGGCCGTAATCTAGCTGAAATTGATACACTTTATTAATACGCTTAGTTAATCTTTAAAATGAGAGCTAAAAAAATTTTCACAACAATGAAAAGTCTGCATTTGTGCGACTAGCAATTCAGGAAACTTTTTGACACTGATACTTGATTTTTCCAGGAAGTGGATAAAAACCATTGAAATTCCGAAACGTAACGTGGAAATGCTCAGTAACGTTTCGGAATTTTTTACAGGGTAGTTTCTATGGGTCATCTGATGAATATTCAAAATCTGAATTGATGTTAGGCTGTGAACGTTAGGGGAGTCCTATTTGGCGCACATACTTACCTCAAATGATGGAGATGGTCTGGGGTGCAGTGAGAAAATTCTAATTTTTCAAAAGGTGCCGCGAGTCGAAAAAGTTCGGGAACCCCTTTCTTAGAGGTTTAGAGCTAGTATGCGATCATAAAAAACATATTAACAAGTATCCATCAATTCAATGATTAAACGGACTTCTGTGTTAATTTTTAAAAATTTTACTGACATAGGGACGTAGTAATAATTCTTTGCGTTGAGTAAGGTGCAAAATTGAAAATTGATGGGAGGGGATGAAACCAGGTCGTATGGGCCAACTGGGTTCAAGCCCAAGGGCTCCCAACGCTGCTCTTTTTTCCAAAAATGTAAATCGGATTTGTTCTTAAAACTCTTGTTTTATATTTTTGATAATTTTTAAATGATATTTCAGGAGTAGGTACAGTGTTTGATTACCTATCAGCTAACAAACTGTAGCTTAGGGCCCTCCGCTCTGTTGAAGTACCCAACTCTCGAAAAATCGCGTAGTCAGTTCCAAAAAAAAATTGTAAATACTTGAAAGATTTATTTCATTTTCAAGTGCTTGAAAATTATGAAATTTTGAAAAAATGTATTGATAAACTTTCAATTTGAAGATTTCTAATAAATGTGATGGATGAGGTGGGGGCCAAAATGTGTCAAATTTAGCTCCTTACTACATCCTGTACCAAAAATGCAAACAGTTAAGGCTCTCACGCTGCTGTAAAATATTGCTTGAGATAATTTTTTGCGATTCACATGTTTCCCATCTTGTTATGTGTTTATTTAATCCTGAACTAAGTATTTTGAAAGTTCTTTTGTTTTTGCTTGCTTTTACCTTACTTCTACTGCTAACTATCAATCTGTTTAGCGCGAGAAAAAAATATTACACTAACCCCTGTTTCTTTTCGCTTTCTGCTCTACGTGCTGTTAAAAGAAAAAAAAAAAGTGTTGTAATGAGACATCAATACTTTTTTTAAAACTTAAAAAAAGTTTATTCGTACAAAGTTGGAACAAAATCTGCAAAACTGTAAAACTATACAATCCAGTATTAAAATGTCAGAGACTGGAAAATGCAAATGAAGCAATCGAAATAATTTTTATTGCTCTAGACAGAGTCCTCGAAAATAATTGAATCAGGCTTTGAAATTTGCCGATGTGAGCATAAGTGACGAAGCGTCGTCTTCTCTTCTCTCTTGCTCTTTACTTCTTCACTGTCGATTGATGGCAACGATTTGTCGAACCGAAAAGCAATTTTTATTTTAATTCCTTTTAATTTGCAAAAGAGTGTGCAACTTTTAAAAAAATTTTGGTTGTCTATTTTTTCCTGACAATTTTGTAATCCCAATTACTTTTTAGACAGGTCTCAAAATGCAGAGTTTTATGTCTATTTTTTACAAATCCCCCCCCCCCCGCCCTCTCCTGGAGAAAAACACCGTACCTTTTAAATGACTACTTACGCAGCCGGAATTTTTTTTTCCTTGTTAAGGAGACCCTCGTTTTCTGTGTGAGTTAAGTGTACTTATTTTGATATATGCGCAGCAGGAATAACATGCATTAATTTAGTGTTTATAAGAAGAGCTGTAAAATGATAGTCTATGATAGTCTTTTTGGCAGTCATTAATTATTTTTCTCTGCCGTTCCTTGTGAGGCATTAACGCATCCACATGATCACTCGCGTCACTTCCATGACGGACTCTTTCTTCACAAACAAATCAGAAAATTGTCAAGGAGTGCGCCAAAATCTTCATTGTGAAAGTTTTTGGTTGTGGTTCATTGATGTCAGTACTTCGTTGGTTTCGTCCTCCTTTGTCACTTCTAAGCGCTCCTCTTTCAGTGAGTGACTGTGTGAGTTTAGTAACTTTACTTCTAGAAAAATTTCTATAACCATTTGCAAAAATTTCTGTATATAGTAGTGATCCAAACTCGCTTTTAGCACGCCAAAATTCAATTTATTGTTGTCTCTATTAGTACTTGTTATGCCTCAGTGACGAAAAAGTCTACAAATGTCAGGAAATGAATGACATCAAAGAAAAAAGTCAAGAAGTAAAAGTTACTGCTACTATAAGTGATTTTATTAGCATGTCAAGTGTCAAGGGTTAAAAACTGAGTCTGAGTGAAAGCGTTGTGAAGGATGCTTAAAATGAGCTGTTGGGAGCAAAAGTGGATTAAGTGATTTTTTTAAAAAAATAATTTGTATTTATACAGTGAAACCTATGTAAGTTGACCACTTGCGGTGCACTAATTTAGTAGTCAACTTTAGCAGGTGGTCAACTTAGGTTGAATTATATGATAAGATCTAATTCTCTGCCTGAAAATAGCGGTCAACTTAGACAGGTGGTAAACTTACAAGGGTGGTCAACTTTACAGGTTTTACTGTACCAACAGTTTTTACCTCATCCCATTTCATGCGAAAGTAATGTGAGTCTGCAAGTTTTACCACTTCATGATTGAATCTGACTTACACCACTTTTGCTCTCAATGATACAAATGTTGGCGGCTTTTTTCATAAAACGCGTTCTTCGGATTCACTGGTTAATTCAAGATTTAAATAAGTGAACCACCACGAAGAAATGCTTTCTGTTTTTCCTTTATTAATTTCGGTTTAAATCCTAGAACGTTAAAAAGCAAGTTTATAGTAGTCATAATGGTAGAAACGGTATTACAGGAAATGCTGAATCGTTTGAGATGTACCCCGTTGAGTAACTAAAAAAGTAATGTGTAGTTGTATAACAGATCAAAAAGCAGCCGAGATTTCTTGAAATTGAAAAATACGCCCTTTTACTCTGATAACAGAATTTAAATGTCACTTGACGCAAACCCCAAGGTGCCGCAGAATAGCAAAAGAGAAGTGTCCGCCCTTTGAAAGAACGCCGACAAATTCGGAAGAAACCTTTTTTTTTTTAACATCATGATGGCGAGAGGAGGGGGCATAAAAACAACTAAGCAAAAGCGGCTGGTAAACGTGACTCACACACAGTTACGAAACGTTCCATGAAAATACATGAGAATTTTCAAGAAATCGTTTACCAGGAAACTATCAAAAGATCATGATGACAGAGAATAAAAAGCATAACTGACTTCGACAGAGACTTTTAAAAAGGATATTGCAGGGAACTAAGAACGAAAAAAAAAATAATATACAGAGAATTTTTGTAAAAACAGAGAGAGTTTTTGCGAATGACTGCAAATTTACAGAAAAAAAAGAAAAGAAAAAGATTCTGCAAATTGACAGAAAGTAAAACGCATCACAGCCGTGTAGTATTGCGGAAAAAATAAAACAAAACCTGAGATCCTGTAAAGTAACCGAATACAAACATGCAAGGTTTCAAACCGTAACAAGGTTTCGCCCTCTAACCGGAACGTAGACCAAATTACGAAAAGTTACCAACCAGTTAGCTCCATGGCAATGAATGGTTGTAATGTCGCCTTTTTAAGGGGATCATTGGCCTGGGACGATGGTCAAGCGGAGTAGGAAGCAGTAAATTTATGATTCTAAGCTGAGATTATCTTCGCACGGGTAGCTAAAAATGTATGACGTAGATGGAAAAATTCTGAAAAATAGACTTACTTTTCTGTAAAATTGTTATTCAAAAGACACCTAGAAAGCTAAACAAATTCACGTACTTAAACTTACCTATTAGCGTTGGTTGTTCACACGGGCAACGATGGCAATTGTCTCCTCACTTTGAAAAATAATGAGGCTTTGTCCCTCCCCTTTTCTAAGTTAAAAATTAACGATCAATAAAAAAAAAAGATAAAATTGATCGATTCACTTGCTTAAAGAAAGAAGCATTGACCTAATGAGGGTGTGTTTTACATTTTTCTCAAATTATTATATCAAAGAAAATAATAATAAAAATAATTAAATGGAGCTTTGAATTGGAAGGAGATGGTCTACTGTGGCCAACTGTCCAATTTTTGAGGACGTGTGCCAAATTTTTTTGCAAAGGTCCTTTAATCAATCATGACGTTAAAATTCAACTGCACATTTTTTATTTTATTTATTTATTTATTTTTCTGTCAGCTTTAGGTACGCCGTCGCCGGCCAACTAACCTGTCCCATCCACGTATCAACTTTGACCCCCCCCCCCCCTATTTTGTCGGTACACCAGCCCGATACTTGTTCAAAATTTGAATAGGAAACATTATCCTTATTGTCATTCAATGTTAAAATTGTTTTCGCGGAAGTTCTGCGGGATCATTGAGGAGAAAAAGAAGAAAGTAACTATGCGCCATCTATGTTCTCATTTCAGCACTAAAGCAATGGTAGACTTGTTTAAAAAATAATCATTTCCTCGATCCTCGTTGTTCGGTAGTCTGTTTTCAAAGCTATTTTCGCAAAGTGGATAGCATTTTTCAGAATAGACATTACTCATTTCATTTTTATTTTCATTTTTGAAAAGCATTTCTTGTTGTTAGTTTATTTTAGCTAAAAAAAAAGTATCTTCTGTTATTTGACAAGTTATTTCAAACCAGCAGGTTTTGAAAAATACTGACCCCTTTTAACTCTATTCATTTAGTACAAAATCCAGAGAATTTGCGAATTAGAAAAAGTGTGTTTCTTTCTTTTTACAAAAATGTGTGAAACAAATATCACTAACAACTTCACAGCTTTAAAAGCATTTGAAAATCTATTTCATCATACAGTATTTTGAAACAATGAGGAAAATGAAGGTACCATAAAAAATATCTGTAACAAAGCTGCCACCATCAGAGTTTTTTTTTTTTTTTTTTTTGTCATTGCAAGTAGCAGGGACGCAGCGTGGGAGATTGATCCATATGCAGAACATTGATTTTAAAGTCATAAAGCCAATCCTAGTTAGTTAATACAGTGTGACAAGTAATAACTTGGACACAAATGATGCGTTATAATTTTAATTCAAAGGAAAATATTACGACCAAACTATAAAATAAATATGATTACATTTCGTCTAATATATTTACACGTGTCACAAAATTTTCGGCTATTGTTCGCAACTCACTTACTGATATTTTATCCCAATCCTTGCATAAAGATTTCTTTAGGGATGCCAAAGTTTTATGAGGTTCAGCATACAAACTTGTCTCAAAGATCTTCTTACATAGTTGAACGGCGCCAACGAACTCAGTCTGTAACGATTTGGGGTGAGATGTGTACTAGTGCGAAAACACCATTATTAAAACTAACAAAAAATTTTTGAAAAGAAAATATAACCGACTTCAAAATTGCTCTAAAAAGTGAAAAATAATTTTATTCTTTAAACACCATCGATAATACTTATAAAAATAATTTTTGAAGTTGGCACAAAAACAAAAAGTAAAATCCA
Source organism: Uloborus diversus (assembly GCF_026930045.1). Lineage (NCBI taxonomy): Eukaryota > Metazoa > Arthropoda > Arachnida > Araneae > Uloboridae > Uloborus > Uloborus diversus. The sequence continues at coordinate 104,764,992 of NC_072734.1, forward strand.
GAGTAACGATGCTTCGTTCATATTTTTTTTCAGAAAATCATCCAAAGTTAGGAACGAAACATTTATATCGTTACTCAAATATGCTGTTATCAATGCATAATGTATATGGTAGTGAAGAAGTTAGGCCTGGTTAAACTTATAGTTGTAGTTGAGAATGAATTTGAGGCTGTGAATGATCTTATCTATCGTTTTTGTGCCAACTTCAAAAATTATGTTTAAAAGTATTATCGATGGTGTTTAAAGAATAAAATTATTTTTCACTTTTTAGAGCAATTTTGAAATCGGTTCTATTTTCTTTTCAAAAATTTTTTATTTCATTCTTTTTAGTGTAAATGTAGATATTTCAGTAAAAGTAAGAATTTACCGAGTAAGAAGTTCGGTTCTATATCACTGTACTGCTTTAGAAAAGCCTTTATTCAAAATTATCATTACAATTATTATTAATGTTACTGTTATATGGCACCAAACTTTTATAACAATGAGTTTCATATTGTCGCGCAGATGAAGATAGCGAAGACAATGGGAAAGCCAAATGAAGCGAATACTCGAGTCTCAACTCGAGATCTTTATTCAGAACCACGAATGAACATTGAATCTCCTTATATGCAACTTGAGAAAGTGCTGGAACTTTCCAGACTTGGAAAGATACAGAAATTAATTAGAACATTCGAAGAAAATACGGGAAACAGTAGAAACGAAATTTTAGTAAAATTCATTTTGTCCTAGTCGGGATTTGAACCCGGGTCGCTCATGTGGGAGGAGAGAATTCTACCACTGAGCCACCGCTATCCACGGATGATATAAGAGCAAACTTCGTTACAATATCATTTTAATCATTTAATAGGGAAATTGCATAAAATTTACTGTTTTTTGCCCATAACTTTTTTTCTAATGAACAAATATGGTCAAACAAAGTAATGGGACCTAAGTTGAGCCATCCCCTATCCATTAAAAAAAGAATCATCAAAATCGGTTCACTAGGTGAGACGCTATGAGTGGACAAACAAAAACAAAACAAAAAAAAACATACATACGGTCAGGGCCGTGCCAAGTCTGATCGGCGCCGTCGTGCAAATGTCATTTGAGCGCCCTTATGTTCTGGCGTTCGAGAAAAATGTAGTTAACACTAGGAGGGAGGTTTTGTAGAGAAATATAAAATGGGAAAAAAAACTTTTGGCAATTAGTTTATAAAAACATAATGCGTGAATATTTAATTTTGCAATATAATGTACGTTTTTACTTCATATCTCGAAATTATTCCGAGTTCAGCAGCTCTGATATGCTAATAATGTGTTTCGGAAGAAGAAAATATTTTAATATCTAAGTTAAAGCCAATTTGAGAATATCTATCTAAATCTCTAAGTGATAAACAATTAACAAAACTTTTATGCCTGTCAAAAGATGACAACAGGAGCAGTAGCGCAACTAGAAAATAGTTTTTTTTTTCGGGGGGAGGGGGCACAATATGAAAAAAATCTCAATTTGAATAAGAGGGGTCCGGGGTTTCTCCCCGGTAAAATTTTGAAACTTGTAGTTTGAAAAACGCAATTTTAGACCGTCTTTGGTGGTGTTATGGAGGAAAAGGGTTCTAGGAGCTCCACGGAAATTTATAGAAGTTGAACCCTTTAAACGTAATTATAGGCCATATTTATTGACGTTAGAATAAGGGATGGAACTCGAAATTCCACCCGATCGGATTTTTTTACAGACAGAAATCAATTCCTTTTCTTTCCTCCAATTTTTCGAAATTGAACTTCTAAAAATGCAACTGTAAGACAACTTTGAAGATTTTTACAAGGAAGGAATTCTGAAGCTTCCCCCTATAGAAAATTTTTCAAAATTAAATCCCTAAAAACCTAAGCAGTATTCTATGATATTCAGAGAAGTGGTTCAAAGGCTATTCTTTCTAAGTTTTCGTAAGTCATGTTTGAAAAACCTAATTTTTGATTACATTAAACGAAGGAGGTTCGAAGGGCCTTGCTCGAATATTTTCTTAAATTGAAGTCTTAAAAACGTGAATGTAAGACCATATTTGGTAACATTTGGACTGGCAATCATTCGAAATTGAAGCTCTAAGAACGCAATTTTAACTGATTTTTTAACGCAGTTTTAAGCAATGTTGTTTCAAATTCGTGAGCTTTCGCAAAATTTTTCGAAATTGAAGATCTGGAAACGAAATTTGAGATGCTTCGTAATGCTGGGGGGGGGGGGAGGATTCAGAGGAGTAGCATTTTGAAAACTTTCTTATTTTCAAGCCAACCAGAAAAAAAAATAACAACAAGGTAAAAAGAAAAGAAATAGGGCGGAGTGGGAGTAGTTGATCACTTAGCTGAAACTATTGAGAATTTTTAACTCCAAGATTTCTTTTTAAAAGTATTAAGTTTTAAAAGAAATCAAAGTTTTACCTCAACGTCCTTATTCTTTCCGTATTGAAATCACTTTGCGTTCCCCCCCCCCCCTTTAATAGTAAATATTTTTTAAAAACATTCAACTAAGCATTCTGTAGGGGAGGGGGCACGGGGGGGGGGTGCACCCAGAAGGGTGCCTCTTTCTTTAATTTAATACATAAATAGTTGAAGAAAAATGCTCAACCTTGTGACATTACAGACATAGCGTAATAACATTCATGGCTCCACACATGAAGCAAAATGCTAATGTATGCATTTATTAGCATCATGTGCTTTCAGTGTAAAAGATTGCGCTTTTGAATAGCATGTTTAGACACAACAAGGCAATAATTTTTCCTTTAGATAGGCAGCAAGAAGGATTGCTTGTTTTAATGAGCAGTATAATTTCACTGCTACTTTTATTCCGAAAAGTACAATTTTATTTTTTACTTGTCAATTTTTTCCTCCATTTGGAGCATTTTTGATTGGTAGAGCTCGGCGCCTTTTTGACTCTGGCGCCGTCGTTCGCCGCACGACCTTGCACATAGGGACGGCGCGGCCCTGCATACGGTATGAACTGATAACCGCCTACTTTTTGAAGTCGGTTAAAAATCTAAAGTTTTTTTTTTTTTGGGGGGGGGGAGATTTAAGTTTTACTTCAATTTTGAAAAACGCTTAAGTTTAAAAAAAAAAAAAAAAAACTTTCGAAAATGCAATTCTTTAAACAGGAAAATTTATAATTATTTATAGGCTTTAATTATTTTTTAACTTTTCATTGTTCTGTTGTTTTTTATTATTTCTTCTGACTGTTGAAGAAGCCTTGGCACTTCTGGAACAGCTCTCAGATCATGAATAAGTCAAAGATTTTCAATTGATTATTTTTCAAACATGTATTACTTGAACAATGCGTAAGAATTGGATTAAAAGAGGTCCATTAACAAAAATTTCATTATTTTTTTTTAAAAAAAGAGGAAGTTTTGACTGTATGTTCGTTGAGAAACAAAATAATTTTAATGCTGGTTAGATGGAATGTCAACATTGTAGTAACTATTGAGTTGAATGTTCATGGAACTAACCCCTCTAGTAAAGGCTAAAAGGTTGGTCGAATAGGGAAAACAAAGTAATTGAAATTGACCAACCAAATGTGGTTACCCAGTGCAATCATTTCAGGGGAGGAACAGATCGCATGGATCAGAATACCGCAAATTACCGTTGTTCCATCCGATACAAAAATGGTGGTGGCCTCTTTTCATTTTTTGATTAGAAGCTACTGTACAGAATACATGGCAGTTGTATCGAGACTGTTCTTCATCAATTATAAACCCATTGCAGCTTCTGCAATTCAGTACAGAAATATGTTTGGCTTACTCTAAAAACTATACCGTGCGCTTTGTTGGGTACCCCTGTCTTATTTCATCTCATAAAATATTTTTTTCAAATATAAAATCATCGGCACAAATTATTTTTGCTGAAAATATATGCACCCACTGGTGCCCAGCGTCCATTTTTAGGGACAATATTTCTTTTTTTAATTACAATAATAATAATAATAATAATAACAATAATAATAATAATTGAATTAACTTTTTAAAAATATTTTTTCTGTTCATTATACGTTATTTCTAACCAGTAAACAAAATATCTTTGTAAACAAAAGTGTCATGCATTAATGGGTTGATTTTGAAGTTTGGTCGTAATATTTTCATTAGCATTGAAATTATAATCAATCACGTGTGTCCAAGTTATTTCTTGTCACCCGGTGTGTGTTTTTTATTTTCATTTCCTTTCTAATGGTGTATGACAAATGGTAATTCAACTGGGTGCTTTCTCATGTAGAGATATCGATTATGATTTAAAGCAGTTGATTACGTAGCAATTTAGTTTTGATTCACGGACTGATTCTGAGTACACATAGCACATAAATTTCAAACACACAAATTTAACATACTTTTAGAGCATACATTTTTTGTTAAAAAGAGTGAAATTTTTTTCAGAACCAATTTTTAACCATGTAAAATTCTTCGAATAAAACAGTTATAACGAAATCCCGATTCCATATTTCAACCTAAAATTATACAAAGAGCGCTGAGTTATGGGCGATATAGCAAAAACCAAACAAAGTAATGAAAAAAGAACTGTGACAAAAAAAAAATAGAATTTAAACTGTGTTCAAACCCACCGGAGCCCCCGCTACAAAGTGATGTCGTGACACCCTGCCACTCAAACTTTCCGCCCCTCGTTCCCCGGTTTGACAAGAGTCAAACGCTCTCGAGCTACCAGACAATGAAGATTGTGCCCACAACAAGGAATATTTTACGGGGGACCCCCGTACAAAATGAGTAGGCTGAGCATACAGTCAATGGGCACTTGATGAAGTCTAGGCCCCTCGCTGGTTTCTGTTTGAAATGGGGGAGAAGCAGAAGAGGTTGCTACATTTGGCAGCTTCTCCGCCGGCAAGAACCTCTACAGTTTGGCCAAAGTTCTAAGTTCAGAAAGAGACGAAGTGACTGATCTGTTTGGGGGTCAAAACACACCGACCAGAAACCTTGACATTAACGTAAATTGCCAATCCGAAAACGGTGGTTTATGTCTACGAAAGGCCTGTTATGATTCCCCCTCCACCGCCCCCCCCCCCCTCAAGCGTAAATTCTGTCGGTTTGATTCCTTCGAAATAATTAGTTGGACCTCTTCATTCCATTGTTCATATTGTTGGGTCAATAAAGAAGATGCTGCCGAGTCATTAGCGGCACCTCCTTCCAACCTTGAGCTTCCTTAAACAGTACATCAAAAAAGAATGTGTATCATTGAATAACAATGATTGGAAAATAATATAGGGCTGCTTTTTGAAACACGTGTAAATTTGCTTTTTTAGATGGAATTATTTTTGTATGTCAAATGGTAGCAATGTCCGCGCTTCGAAGTATCCTTTAATCGAGCGATACTCGTGATGCACTTGTGGAATTTACATTTTAATTGTGTAACGCTTACGCACATAGATAACATCCGTCTTTGCAATGACCAGATTCTAAACAAGTTCCACACGGAGCATTTCCACAAATAATAAATTTTCATTTAGGCTTTATAAAAAGTCTCCATGTTCATTATACTCAGTCTTTGCAGGAAATTTGCGCATTCCTTAAAGGGGAATAAACTAAAGCTTCCTGCTTTTCCTAGGGTTTGGTGCATAGTTTCTTTGGACAGTACATTATTTTTCTATACTCAAGGCAATCTAGAAAATTTTTTAGATGCTTTGTAAGCAGTTACCTGCAAGTGTTATAAAAATTTTCACATAAAAATGATAAAAACAAAGCTTTCACCAAGTGATATGGCTTCCATAGGGGATATAGACAAAACGACAGAAACCAAAAGGTCCATGGACTGAAAGCAAATTTCTGTCCTAAAGGTCCGAGGGGCAGAATAACCGACGGACAGAAGGTCGGCAGATATGAGGTCAAGCGGACATAACATTCATATCCAACAGTTCCGACGGACAGAAGATCCACAACAGAAGGTTCGGCTTTTGGTCTAGCAGGAAGTAAGATCCAAATTTTTGAACAGGCTGCAGACCTAGAATTTAAATATACATTTGGTGAAGCAGAAAATCTAGTAACCTTTTTAAGGACTTTGTAAACAATCCCCCACAGACATTACAGTAAATCCTCACGGGCACAGGATCTATGCGCATTCCTCACAAATGATAAAAAACCAAAGCTTCCTAAAAGTAATTTTTCTCCTCTCAAAAGCACAGGCTTTGGCACAGAAATTCCATTATCTCCATTAATCCAGAACTGATAACAGATATGTTCTCTAAAGGGAAACATAGAGCACATATTATGAGGCAGTGAGAAGCAAAGGGATGTAACTGCCAAAATTAAAAAGTTAGAGATAGCCAGTGCAAATGGTAAGCGAACCTCTCATCTGTCTTGGTATAAGAAATAGTTCTAGTAGCCCAGGTAGGTGCTGAACTTAAATTTTTTGGGAGTTCGGAAAGTCTCAATTTGCTGAATGGAACTCTGATGATAATTTTGCAGATTAGAACTCCAAATTTTGCCGAATGGTGATAATTTTACCAAATCGTCAAAGTTTATCGAGTGAAATAATATCTGCGAGGTCACAGTGGCCTTCGGTGACCTCCTATCGAAGCGCAATTGCAAACATATACACAGAAGTTTTCAGTTCATAAATAAACGGTACCAGTACCACTTTCACTCTTGCCTCGTGGGATTCCGGTGTGGCAACCCGCTCCGTAACATAAGGACGTATTCTGTCTGGTCTAGCAAGCAGTGAATGAATCCGACAACAGGGGCCCTATTATTGTCGGGCCTTTGTCAGTTCGAAGGTGTAGTGTGAATATAAGGTGACGAGACACCGTGTCCGTGGAATGAAGTAGACTTTCTTTGTGCAAGTATAAATAGACGAGGCGCCATGGACGCGACGGGAGACAATGATGACGTGTGAGGTCAAATTTTAGCACTAGAGGCATTTTAAGATTTGATTGTTGAAAACTCGTAAGTAATATCATAACCTAATGCTAAAAATTCCAAGCTAAGTTATTTGGGGCTGTTTTTTTTCCTTTCGGAAAGCTTAACTTAAAATTTGAACAGTTTACTACTAGAACTATAAATATATTTCCAGTGCTGATACAAAATTTGAAGGATGTACTTCCAGTCACAAGATAATTTTGAAGCCTACGAAAAATTTAATTTACGTAACTTTGTACAACATTTGTACCTAAATTTTGTTTCCCTCAAATTTCATTGCTCATAAGTTTGCATATTATAAGAATGTATTTTCTTCTGCAAAGTAATATTGAAAATTTATTTTTATTAGAAAACTCGGAAGGTAAGACATATATATGGCACGGGAAGCAAAAGAAAGTCTGCTTAACGGAAACAAAGTAATTACTCCCACTGTGAGAGTAATATTTTGTTTCCGTTAAGCAGACTCTCTTTTGTTCCACCAGAAACGCAGGCTTAGTGAGAAAGAAGTGCTGGAGCTTAACAGTCTTCATCAAGTATTTTCATTGCTTAAATATCCGGAATTCCGTCTAGTGTGCCAAAATTCGAATAAAATTTCAAAATGCAGAGGCTGAGCTTACAAGATACAAATTAAGGCCTTAATCATGTTGATTTACAAATGTGGAAAGATTCCTAGATTAGATGAAAACAAATACAGGGAAACCTGTGTAAGACAATCACTTGCGGTGCCCTAATCTTGTGGTCAACTAATAAAGGTTGACTTACTTGATATAGGGCTAATTCTATACCAGTAAAAAGCGATCAACTTAGACAGGTGGTCAACTTTACAGGTTTTACTTTAACTAGTAAGTAAAAAAACAGATGAAAGCAATCACTTATAAATGTTTGATGACTCTTTGTGGGTGATAATGTTATTGGCTCAGTAACGGAAATATATCTGATAAGACACGTCGGTTACTAAGACACAAAAATGTTAGTTTGATATTGTCTCTGGAAATCTTTAAGATTTAATTGCATTACATAGAATTGCATTACATAGCCTGTGTTCTCCATAAAGTAAATGCGATGAAACCATTGAGAAGAGATAAAATGGAGGGAGTGAAGACTTTCATTCGTGAATTAAAGACCCCAAGTCACTTGATAGATTTTAAAGAAAAGCATTGGAAGAAATCGGGTTTTATTCACTAGGTTCACGCAAAACGTGTCAACCATTCGTCGTTGTTTAGTCACGTGACTGGAGCTCTTTGCCCAAGCTTTTGCTTAGCCAATGATTGGATTTGCTCCCTGCATTTTAATTTCCTGCTCTAAGGTTGAAACAAGCATCCAATATATTTGGAGGTTTGTACAACAATTGATACGTCTATTAAAAGTAGAATTGTCGTACTGAGAATACATAATATCACGAAGACAAGTGCAGATAATTTTGTGCGTTTCTCTCTCATTCAATTAACGCTGTATTCTACGGATATTTATCCGCTGTTTGCATCATGAAGCGAACAACGTTGCACATTTTCTTTTCGCTAATACTTCTTTACAAAAACACAAAAAAATTCTTTGGGTTGATTTTTTAGAACCAAATCACGATTTTTACCAATTCGTTTTTCACCCAAGACGCGAAGATTGTCCACAAATTTCGTACTCCTTTTCCAACCTGATTAATGATGATCCACCAATAGTTCCGCCCAACTCACAATAGTCGTCCCAAGAATGGATCACCGGAAGAAAAGAACAACCGCGATCACTTTCCAGTATCGAATGAATTGCACATCAGAAGAAACCGCGCCAATCAGCATACCATCCCGGTGGCCATAGAGGTGAGGAAATTACCACCAGGCTTCGCGTCAGTCTGAGCAGCTCACTCCTCAATCTTTCACTACTCACGCCAGAATCCGTGAACATCGAACACATCGTGTCTGTTGCTCAGCAAGAGGAACAGTCCCCTCATTTCCAATTCGACTCGCATATTAAACAATGCTGGATCATTCGAAAATTTAGATTGATCTGAGCCCTGCGCGAAGAGAAGACCACCCGGCCGGTGTGATGTAATAAATTGTTTTGATAATAGGCGCTGGGATCAAAGGAATGCGCTCAGAAAATCGTTTATTAAACTGATGGCTCGAAAGCGTTTGGCATCTATTCGTTTAGCTGAGAGACATGATGAAGTAAATAATATTTCTGCATTGGAAGATTGGGCAGGACGAGAAATCAGCGTAATTGCCGTTGGATTCACAATAGGGAAATTGGCTTTGTAATTTACTGATGAACGTTTGTGCATATGCATAGGCATTATACACGCGTACATATAGAGTCGAATCTCTATCAACCGAATTCCAGTTATCCAAAAATCAGCTTAACCGAAAGGGCTTTTCGGCCTTTTTACTTCCTTGTGCGAAGTATAGTCAACTTTGTTTTGATAACTGGAAGTTTCAAGGGAACGACTAAAACGTTAGAGTTATCGGAAGTTCCCACAGCCTGCTCATGAGTTTAGACCCAACTAAAACTTCCAGATAAAGTAATATTTTAGTTTAAAGGCTTCGAGTATAGTCAAGGGTTGATTGTACACATGCAGTTTTGTGTTCAAGAGAAACTTCTTTCCTGCAAGCAATGGCGAATTTAGAAAATTTTCAAGGAAGAGGTGATTGACTTCGTGTTCTGATTTACAAATGTTGGTCGAAAATGTTTCGGATTTCAATGCCTAAACATTTTTGGAAGATTGCCTCAAAACTCCTTTCACCGAGCATAAAAAAAAATCGTTTTTTGAACTTCAATATCGATAATTTAACAGTGGAAAGTCGCTAAAAAAATAAAGGGGGCAATCGCCCCTGTAGCCTCTCTCTTGTATATGCGGTTTGACTTCATATACTAAATAAATGCTCATACGATGCAAGTCCTTTATTTTTAATTATTTTTTTTAGAATTTCCTTCTTATTTGCTATCATCATTCGTGTTTTGCCTTTCCATGTTCGCACCTATCATTAGATTTTTCCAACACATCATTCTTCCTTACGACCAATAGAATTTACGCACGAGTTTTCAAAGTGCAAAATAATAGTCTTTGTCGTTGTAATCTCTACCTGAAATACGCTACAATAGTGACAGAAGGCTTCTGTGCCTTGAAAAAATCATTTTAGTCACTCATGCAAAGCTGAGGTACTTTCACCTGAAACATTCTATTCGCTGAGAAGCCTAAGCTTCCAAGCAATTTTAGATCCGCGTTAACCCTTTCATTAGTCCAACGAATCGGAAATATGCACAATGAACATGAGGCAAATTATCGGCATCAAGTTGAATATGGAGTCTTATTTTTGGCGGGTATCATTCGACTGTGGAAAGCTTCGAGTTCAGCAACTTTCGGGGAAAACAATAATCAATTTTTTCAGAGAAGCTTTTACTTTCATATACACCTAACAAAATTTCGATATAATATTTACACCTGCATTTGAGTTCAGAATTTGCAAAAATTCAAAACTCAGTACGATACTGGAATCGATTATTTCAGAAATGGCATAATACCTACGGGAATCCATTGGACTCATGCCCTTTCTGGAACAATCGATTCACTTCTTCTTCATGAATTTTAGCGGGGATTGAACCAGATTTATGCAAAACGGAACTCGACACGAGAATTGAGAAAAAATAACTTTTTCTTCATAGCAAACTTCACACAAACACAAATATATTCAACAAAATTGATTGAGACAAAAGAAAAACTTTAAAATCCGGACGTTTTGTCCAGCCTGCTCAGAAAACTGGACGCTATGTCCTAGCTGCTCAAAAATGTGGACGTTTTATCCTTGGACCTTCTGTCCGTCGGACATTGTGTCCGTTGGACGTTTTGTTCGTTGGACGTTTTGGTCATGGATGTTATGTCCGTGGATGTTTTGAATTTGGACGTTTTGTCCGGCTCCCATAACTTTCAAACAGTTATGAACACATTTCAGCGGCATTACTACTTTGTTAGGAGATATAAGTTTCAAATAAAAAAAAGATTACGTTACTTGAATCGCTTGATGCAACTGGAATTTTCTCCTAACATGCTGTCTGGGGGGGGGGGGGGGGGGGGGTCTGCCTTACCACATCATTTTATTTTAACTCCCTGTTATTTTTACTTCCCTTTAATTTCAATTTCTGTCATCTTCGCAGCCAAAAGATATTACCACTCAAACAGAAGACGCAAGGATCTAAAATAGGATGAAAAAGTTAGACCTTATTGGCACTTCGCTTTTTTGTTTCAGTTGCCAAAAAACCTTAGGCGTAATTTTAAAGTGATTAAAATTCAGCTTGGGCAGAATTTTCTGCATATTATAGCAAAAAATTACGATTGGGTGGGAAATTACAATTGACAAATTATTATTTGTAAGTAAAAGTTTGGCATAAAAAATGATGGCTGGAAGTTAAAGCGTGGTCGTCGAAACGTGGTCGTACAGCAAAGAAAGACTATCAACCGCTTATTTCAAGCCCTGATTAAAATATGCTTGTTTTAATCAGTTTATTTACCTACTAGTTATTTGCTTCTGTCTTCACATCTACGAGTCGTTCTACCTTTGTACATAATTCAGGACTACTGCTTATTTACATACTAGTTATCTGTTTTTGTCTTCACATCTACGAGTCTCTCTACATTTGTACATAATTCAGGACTTAATTTGTGTAACGGGAGCTCAGTTGTTTCATTTTTCAACGTTACATAAATTTTTGCATAATAGACGGAATTCAGGCAATTTAAGAAATAAAATAGTTTTTAAAGACTGAAGCTCCCGCGCTTCTTTTGTTATACATTAAGTCCTGGTTTATTTACATTAGGGGTCCCCATTTCTTTCGTTCGTCCCCTCCTACTTCCATATAGTCACGGCGGTGTTGACTAGAAACGAAGTATATTTCACACCCCGTAAAGAAAACGAAATCTCTGTATGGATGGTAACATAGCTCATCGGAAATCGTAACACTATAACCGGTGAAATCCATGTCCAGCGATGAAAGCTGACAAAGAAATGAAAAGTAAAACGAAACAGAACGCCCTTCTCCCCAAAGAATATTCGCATCATATCCACACCACGGGAGTCGGGAGTTGTAAAAATGAAAAATGTCCTGCCCGCAGCCCGACCCCCTCATAAGCATTTCATGCCTTTTCCACGGTTTGCTCCCAACAACAATAGGCGAAGATCCGGACCAGTGTTTGATATACAACACGGACGACGGGCAATGCGATACTCCTAGTTTTCCTCCCCGTGACTTCTGGAAGAGCAGAAAGCCCTTCACTCCCCCCAGTGGACATAAACAGAGGGGCACACACTGGAGGGGCATTTGTCCCTTTGTTGAAGCAATCAGTAGACCACTTCACGCCTTTCAAAGGGGCCCTTTGTGCGGTCCCCGAACAGGGTGGAGAGTTTGTTGCAGTGATGGAGAGTCGGGAGGCATGGGAGAAGAGATGAAGTGTGTAAAGTACCGACAGATGGAGCGCAATTTACAAGTCGTTTAAATGCTAGGATCGGTGTAATCCTCGTGTGTAGGCGATTGGAAGTTGCAATATATCTCTGGCACGAAATCGCTTTGAATTAGTGATGGTGCTGTGATTTCTTAAGCTCTTCAACGGGGGTACAAACATTCTTTCCAAATTATTGGCGTAGACAGGATAAGGAGGAGAAATGACCAGATTTTTAAAGCCTTTAATTCCGACTCCTTTGTCCTAAAATCAGTCTGCCTCCGCAGCACTTTTTTCGACCCTACTCCACCTTTCAGCGTGTACCTTTAGGTTGGACTCCGCAGTACTGGCAGAGTTGCAGACTTCGAGGATCTGAGGGAAAATGATAGACTCTGACTTTGACTCATGAAATTATAAACCATCGACTCCCAACTACTCTATATTCTTTGCTACTACTCCGACCCAAACTCCACAGCATTTTATTTGCCCACACTTCACCTTTTAGCGTGTATCCTTAGGTTGGACTCCACAGTACTGGTAGACTTGCAGACTTAGAGGATCTGAGGGAAAATGATAGACTCTGACTTTGACACTTGCCCTCACTTCACCTTTTAGCGTGTACCTTTAGGTTGGACTCCGCAGTACTGGCAGAGTTGCAGACTTAGAGGATCTGAGGTAAAATGATCGAATCCGCCGACACTGACTCTTTTAATTTTAAACCTTCAACTCCTACTCCGACCCCAACTTCGCAGCACTTTTTTCGATCTCACCCCTGGCAAGCCCCCTTAGTTGGACTCCGCAGTACTGGCAGAGTTGTACTTTGAGGATCTGAGGGAAAATGATCGACTCCAACTCCGACTCTTGAAATTTTAAGCCTGCAACTCCCGACTCCTACTCCGAGTTCGGCTCCTACTAGTAGAAATTACAGATATTTCCTTTCGTTAATTGAGAGTCTTCAAAACTGAATTGATTGCGCTCAAAAAATCTAAATTCATCTTACACAAGAATACCCTAAACACCTTAAAGTCTGTCCTTTGCTACGGATATCAGTCAAGTTTAATTAAAGGATTTAAATGTTAACGTATTTCGTAAATAATTTATCACAAATCATATTCTTTTTTTTTTGGCAACATTCGTTTTTAAGTACAATCCTTTCACAAACATTTATGTCAATATATTATTCCTTTTGAAAGGAACCCCATAATGACAACAGCTCTCTCTCTCACGTTTTCTTCGAAACTGTAAGGATAGAAAAATTAACTTTCCAATGTATGGCTTACAGTGCAAGATGTACTCTCAGGATTTCAGCAAACTGCAATTGAAGCAATTAAAGTCTTAACGAATTCACAGTAAACCTAAATCGTTAATTATTGTCATTAGCCTCATGTCATCGCTTGCACGACCTTGAAATACCCGGACAATAAACTTGCCAGGACTAGAAGTCATTAAGAAATGTTTTTCAGGAGAGAAAGCTATCGCAGGGCATGTAACACCCAAGATGTGAAATTCATCACGCATGAATGCAGATGGTGCAAAATTCATTACGCTTATTCTAAAAAAGTTTGATAATTGAGCGTATCAACAACACGCAAAGTCGTCCTCTTTTTCCAACTGTCTCTTTCTGTAAAAATAAAAAAAAAAATTCGTACCCTTTAATCATCACTGACTACGATCAAACTGGTTTTCGCCCTTGTTCTTACACAAACGATCTTTTGATTCAACGCCGAACGTGAACGTATTCCAGAATGAATTTCCGTTGGGAAAAGTCGGACTAAAAACACACATTGACGAGTCGGAAATTAAATTCAGTGTGGAGTGCAAAACGCAACAGACGCCCTAGGGTGTTGAAATGTAGAAAGCAAATACTAGTTTAGTTTCCGACTAGTGAACCTATCTTTCCCTTTGTCGCTGGTAACTGCGAATTATCTAATCAATTACTATTTTTTGTTGCCAAATTAGGGAATGAAATGAAGTAATTTTCGCTGACTTTTTGGACAGATGTTCTTCTGTGATTACTCCCCGGTGTAATGAGATTATTTTAGAGGAAAAAAGTACCAATAATGCAGCTGTTTAACGAATTCTTCTGGCTTACTAAACGTGTTCGCGCTTTTTTCGATGGCTCTAATGAATGTTTATCGCATTTAATAAGTGCTTAAAATATGCAAGCTGGATTTTCAGAAGTAATTCCACAAAGACAAGAACTCTTTTTGTAAACAACATACTTTCCGTTCAAGGTTCCAATGTGATTCTACAAGTAGAAAAGTGCGTAGTTTAAATACTTTGAGTAAAGTTCTTAAGTTTTTTTTATGTTTTATTAAGTTGTTAAGTTTAGGTCCTGTTAAGGTTTTTTTGAGCAATTACGAATTGCTTTTTTACCCTCAGTTGTTCAAATTCGATGTTGCTCTGATTTTTCAGATTACAATGAGAACGGTTTGTTTTTAACATTTATTTAGAGAGCGAAATTTTCGTCGTCATACACTATGTGAGCAAAAGTATTGGGACACTTTGAAAATTTCACATTTTTACGGATTTCTCGAGAAATAAAAGATCAACTGCTCTTTATTTTTTTCACATAAAAAGTATATTCCAGCTATCACTTTCCAATAAAAATTAAGTTTGCTATTCATTTAGGGGATCAGCAACAAATTGAGGAAAGGAAAACCTAAAAGTTTTGGAATCATATTTCATTGTAAATAGCTGAGAATGAGCTATACATTTCAGAAATAAGTTAACATACTATATAGAACTTATTTTTATATTTTGTGAAAGCACCTTTTACACCCACGGAGATTTAAGCATTTCTTTCAAAAATACAAATTTTTTTGAAGGTTTTCGACTCATAACGCGCAGAGTTTTCTGTCAAACGTTACTAAACTTTCGAAATATTTGACAGCATACAAGAACATAATAATAAAATTTGAAGTTAAAAGATTGAAAATTTAATGAAATATGAACGTTTAAAGCAGTTAATTTTTCACTGTGCATGCGCAAAATATAGCAATTTCTGACCTTCATAATCCAAAGCCCAAATTGATTTTGTGACTCATTAAAAATTCCATTTCGATATCTTTAAAATTTAAAAAGTTATCAGCGATCTAATGAGCCGAATTTCAATAGTTCTTTGATAGGCGATGAAAGGCAAGGGGTAGTGATTGCAATACCGGTATACGAGTATACTGGATACCGGTATTTCGAGCAATTTTGCAATTTCATAATACCGGTATTTGCTGCGGTAAGTTACTGGTATTTCGGTATTAGCTGAAAATTAATAAATAGCTTCAATTGAAGAATTTTTTCCATTTCACTTATTAACTATCTGCTTATATTCCAAATGTAGAATTCTTTTTCCATGATGCTGAACCAAAATCAATCTATTGATGTAAAAATTTCGTTTCAAAAGCACGAGCTAATAGAATATCATTAAACAAAAGTAGCGGAAAGATTTCAAAATGATATTTTTATTACTAGATGGTGAGATGAATTGCATTTTTGTGCACGATGTTTTTTTTTTTTTTTTTTTATTTCCCTCATCACTCACTTCCCTTTTGTGAAAGCTAATTTCAAGTGTAATTTCAAATGTATTTACTCTATGAATAATTTATTCCAACTATCAATTGTAGTAATGCCTTATGATTTTTTCTTTAAATACTTGTCTCAACTGTACTGAATTTTGACAAAAAACTTTTTCTTGCTAATAAAACAAATGGTAATTTGTTGTCACCAGTATTGGTTGTGATGTCTCTCTTTATACTTGGCAAGATAATATTAAGAAATTATATAGTGACTTGAAAATTTGCATACAGGTTAAGCATAATAAATTAAAATATATTTTCAGATATTTACATAATTATAACTGTAAAGAGTTTTGAAAAAAACGCGAAAACGAATAAGAGAAACTAACAAGATCAAGTTTATCGTAAATTTCCAACGCGAAAGGGCTAATAATAAAAATCAAACTCCTCTCTGCTCAAATGAAAATAATGTTAATATTCGAAAAGTTTCGTCTCTTGGACTTCTAGACAATAGGGAAGTTGCAACCTATTAAATGTTCATATTTTGACTGTTGGATATTGTTAATTGACCCTCAAAACTAAAAAATTCACCATCGCCGAATTTTATTGGTCATTTATTTCTCGTAAAATCTGAAAAAATGTGAATTTTTCAAAGTGTCCCAATACTTTTGGTCATCAGTAGTTACAAATCGTCTGCCGTTTGATTTTATTCATATTTTATTTAGGGCTCAACTCAAGCAGACTTTACATTAAAAAAAAAGGTTTTTTTTGTGTAAAATTAGGTTTTTTCTGGAAAAAGCCTCTATACGGATGAACCTAATCGCCAAAACTTCATCTAAATACAAAATTTTGAGATTACTCATTCTTATTACTTTAAGATGGGTAAGAAATAAAAATATGTAACGTTATTAGCTGTAAATAACATTTATTATAAGTGTACTGGTAAATGTTGGCCATAAAATCTTTATTACCGCATCCTAATCGCCGTTTTCCTTTTTATGGGTATGCCTTGTATTACCTATTCTGGAAAATCACCAATCATAATATGACTGGTGCATATTTCTTGGCCATTACCATGTCAATCTATTTCTAGAAACAAGACACTCGACGAGTAGGGTCCTACCGCAATGCGTGATTGCGAAAAGCACTTATTTGAATTCAAGACTTCAAAATTCAAATGCTTTTCTCTCTCTTCTTCTTCTTCTTCTTCTTCTTCTTTTTTTTTTTTTTTTGAGCATAATTTAATGTGCACCAGCAGCAACGACATTACAGTTTATATGAGATTAGTGGCGCAGTAAGGGAGGGGGGAGGGAACACACACAAGGCCTTAATTTTAATTCTATTGCCAATCCTGATACAGTAGTTTTTAACATGTAAGGACTGCTTTTATCAAAAAAAAAAAAAAACCTTTAGATGATAATTCTGGTTGCGCTAGTGCGGGAAGTTTTAGTTTGCGTTTAAACTCACAGAAGCTCAGCTAATTTTACGTGAATTGTCACACGTTAGATGATGGAATTTCAACGATTTACGCATAGGGATCTGGCACATCTTTCGTTAGAAATGAAGTCCTGATTTATGTGAAATTCAATGCATAATGTAATAAATGAGCCTTTGAGAGCAAAAGAGGTAAAAGTAATTTTTTGTTTTAATTTCTATTTACACCGTCAGAAATTAATTTTAATCTCATTCTACTTCATGTGAAAATAGTGTAATTCTAGGTTCAACCGTTCGCCAATATACAGTAAGTAATCTAAAAACTCCATCGACCCAAGATATCGGAAAAAGCATTATTTAAGCAAAGTCAGAAATTCAAAATTATTTTTTGAAAACGTCATTGAATGTTAATTAAATGTTAAAATTATCTCATCCGGGGCCACCAAAATGTGCATTTCAGATAAATTTTCGAACTCGTCTTGAAAGTTGAATTTTGTTTATTAAAGTTGTGTTATAAACTTTTGACTTTTTTGTCCCCAATGTTTCATGATTATTTGTAAAAGTGTTTAAGTGGGGGGGGGGGGGGGAGCATGATCAAAAAGAGCAAACAGCATCATTAAAACACTTTGTAGATCCTAGCCTGCCACCTAGATTGAAAAGATTTTCATAGATACTATCCTTTTAGTGCACTTCGTTTGCAACACATGAACTCTTGTAAAATAAATGCAAAAACTCTCTGGTCTATTCTTTGCGCCATTAAACTATTTTTGATTCCCACATCTGAGTTGTGTTAAGGGTTTTAAATGATAGAACAGTTCAAACTAGTAAAGTATTGTTGCCTACTCCCATCCTTCGGGGGGGGGGGGGCAACATAAGCAACTAATAATAGTGATGTCCCGGATCGTTAAAAAAGTAGATCCGATGATACGGATTCGGATCCGGATCATTAGTGTCAAGATCCGCGGATACGGATCTCAATTTTTTTTTTTACCCAATTCAACTATCCAAGTGTAAAATTTGTTACGGAAGGTATTCCCGTCAGAATAATGGCAGTTTCTTCAAAAAATGTCAACTGCGGCAAAAATATAATCAAGACTATGATTTACTCTAAAGAAATCTTCGTTAAAATTGAGAGAGAGTGGGAAGGAATGGGTCAGCGCTGCATTAATGCTTAGATGGAATGTGAAAAAATATTTCTAGCTTACTCGGTAGGATACAGGAGCAAGCAGCGCTGACCCATTCCACCGAACTCTTCCGATCGACGAAATACAGAGCCGGGAACAACTTTACAAACAGTAAATAGAGAAATTACTCTCTTTTTTTTTTTCTTTGAAGGATGTCGAGAAAAACAAAAATGAAGAATAAAAGAAACCCCAAATCAATAACAAAACTAATATTAAATTAAAAATTAAAAATACAAAACATGTCCCAGAGAGCCGACCTCATATTAAGATGAATTTCGCGGGCCAGAACACACATTTGTTAACAAATATGAACTGAAAGCAGGTAAAAATTTTAAATCATTGAGCTTTTTCTCCTTATCTTCCGACTATGAAATCGCTATTAATCACGCGTATAAAGGACTAGAATTGCATTTAAAATTTACTTAACAAGAGTATAGCTCCTACTGTATATCAGTTGGAAGTTTCAAATAAATATCAAACGCAGAAAACTTCGTTCTCTCAATTAGGGCCAACATTTTTAACGTACGGGTACATTTTTACTACCATAATTGTGAAAAACGTTAAATTGGTTTTTAATAAAATCTCCGGTGATTAAAGTTCTACAATAAAATTACTTTTAAATAAAAAAAAAAAACCGCCTTCAAAAAATACCCAGGAACTAAAAAAGCAAAAAATAACTGATTACACTTACATTCTATTTCCTACCCAAACATAGAAATGAAATTTATTTTACAATTCCAGTACAAAAAATCAAACTAAACACCGAATTATAAAGTAAACACTGATTTAAATTACTATACGATGAATTATTTTAAGAGCCATTATTTTGAAATTCAGACGAAAAACGGAAATTTTGGCAGTGACCATTTTTGATTTTCCTGATTTTTTTATATGTCAAAGTAGGTCATAAGAAGTGAACATTCTGAAATTTTCAGCCCTCCAAAAATTTTCTTTCGCTCGTTAAAAATTCCTAAAGTTTGAGGTTTTGCAGCGCTTTTTTAGAAAAATTCTATAAGTCGCATTTCAGTGCGCTATAGCTCTTTACAGAAACACCACCCCCACGGTTATGTTTATAGTTATTGGTTGTACTGTATCTAGTGATGATGACTTCATAGTTATTTTGGTTGGGGATTGTTGCTTTCTTCAGATAAGGGATCGCAAAGTATGGATTTTATCCGTTTTCGCGCAAGTTTAACCTGTGTTATTTCCCCCCAAAAAGCCACCCCTCGAAAAAAATGTGACATATACTGAAAGTTTATACTATGGAGAGAGTAAATAGCACAACATTTGTTTGAGGTTTAATTTTTTTTAGGAGAAAAAATGCCCTGATATTTTTCAAATTTTCAAAAATTGTGCTTTTTTGATCGCAATTAACTCAAAACAGCATCACTAGGAAAAAAAAAAACCTTTTATGTATTATGGTACCTGGCTATGTGTAAAACATCATGAAAAAGAAAACAGCATGGGATCTCTTCTTGTTTTCTAGAACATAATTTTTTTTGTAGCTCATTTTATGCGTTTTCTCGTGCGTAAAACGTGTGTCCCAGTATGCAGATTAGATCTGCTAAAACTTAAAGGATGCAGTAAGAATGTATATATGTATGTATAAAGAAAGAGAAAAAGACAAGCATTACTTTATTTTTCTGATTTTTATAAATTGATGGTATTTTAATTGCAGGTAAATCAGAAAACGATAAATCGTTATCATATATATATATATATATATATATATATATATATATATATATATATATATATATATATATATATATATATATATA